>NW_026453225.1:300000-568055 GCF_025200985.1 Drosophila gunungcola | reverse complement strand
TTTTTTACTTACATATTACTCTCTGATCTACTTACATTTTATTCTCTGAGCGAAAATACATATTTGCAGAGGCTTCAGACTTACATATTTTTTCTCTGAGCGAGCACACATACTTACAGAAGCTTCATACTTACATATTTTTCTCTGAGCGAGTGTACATATTTACAGAGGCTTCATACTTACATATTTTACTCTGAGCGAAAATACACATTTACAGTGCAGCCTCTTACATATGGTTATTTGACCAAAATACATATATGAACATTTGATTTCAGCTATTCTTGGGCGGGGGTGCAGAAAGAAACAGGTGGCTTATGCACAAAATCAATATTTGTTTTTTTTCTCGTCTGGGTAATTGAAAAATTCCAATTCCAATTCCAACATTCCGGAAAAGCCCGAGTCCATAAAAAACTCCGAGATACTATTTTTCATGGGCGGAGGTGCCAAAAGAAGCAGGAGGCTTATGCACAAAAATCAATATTTGTTTTTTTCTCGTCTGGGTAATTGAAAAATTCCAATTCCAACATTCCGGAAAAGTCAGTGTCCATAAAAACTCAAAAATACAATTTTTCAAGTAGCGTGCCTCATTCCAATCGTTCCACACACCTACAATTCCACATATTTGTTTTTTTCTCGTCTGGTTAATTGAAAATTTCCAATTCCAACATTCCGGAAAAGCCCTAATCCATAAAAACTTCGAAATACTATTTTTTCAACTCGTTCCACACACCTACAATTCTGTTTTTTTTTACATCCAAACTGACACAACTAAAATACCATTTTTCAAGTAGCGTGTCCTATTCCAATCGTTAAGAAAAAGGTATCTGCTTCCCCCTTGAGCAAAACCAAGTCCACGCTCTCGCCTCTGGCAACCAAAAGCTCCAAGAGCCCACCAAGCATCGTGGTGAAGCCGGCTACGCCAAAAACTCCAAGTTCATTAAGTCCAAACGCCAAACCCGCTACTTCCAGTTCAAGGGTGACTCGATCCATACAAAAAATGGCTTCAACTGCTTACGAGTTAGCTTTAAATAAGTTCATTGCGGTCTCAGATCGTCTAAGCGATCTCGAAAGCAGAACCAACACTCCTGGGAACGAAACTCCAAGCGTTTCCATGCTTTAAATCCGTCGGGAGCAAGTCCGAGTGTTATGGGACAAGGTGGAGAAAGAGTTCGACGTATGCTCAGAGTGCATTACGGCAGCAGGCGAGGATGCAGCTTCCACAATGCCCATTCTGAAGTCAAAGTATAACTACTGTTATACAGTGTATGAGAGATACGCCGCTCAGCTCACAGATATAATCCAACAGGGCACAGCTCCGCCAGCTCAAGCTCAAGCCCCTGCCCAGAACTATATCTCCTCTGGCTGTCGGCTGCCTCCGTTCGACACAGAGGTTTTCTCAGGCGATTACCTACGCTGGCATACTTTCCGGGACCTTTTTACAGCGATATATATGAATAATCCAAGGCTCACGCCTGTGGAAAAGCTGTTCCACTTAAACGCTAAAACGAGCGGTGACGCGCATGCCATAATCGCAAATTCCCCTCTCACCAACGATGGCTTTCGCTCAGCTTGGGATAACCTAACTGAGCGGTTCGACAACAAGCGATTGCTAGTAAATAGCCAGCTTAAAATCCTCTTCAACCTCCAGTCGATTTCGCAAGAATCTGGGGCAGCTCTAAAGGAACTGCAAACTACGATTCAAGGCTGTCTGAACGCCTTGGAACTGTCCGGAATCCTGATTACAGATTGGGACTGCATTCTTGTCTATATGTGTTCGTCAAAGCTCCCCAAGCTTACACTTTCCTTATGGGAGCAGTCCTTGCACGAAAAAGCCGCAATTCCAAAATGGGTTGACCTGAACACCTTTCTCACTGAGCGCCATCGAACCCTCGAGGCCATAGATGACGTGCGACCTTCTGGGTCAAGTCATTCGCAGTCCAAAGCAACGAACGCTAGCGGGTCTTTAAGCATAATAAATTCTTATGAGACTAACATAGTTCCGAAACCGAGACGTTGCGATCTGTGCTCAAGGGAAAGCCACCCTATACGCACTTGTCCACGTTTCCTCCAAATGACAGTAGACGAGCGGGCCGCCTATATCCGAAACAAGCAATTGTGCTTGAACTGCTTTGCCCGAGGGCACCAGCTTCGGGACTGCACAAGCACCCACAGCTGCTTCACCTGCCGCAGTCGCCACCATACGCTGCTGCACCGAAGCAACCCTTTTGCCAGCCCTCCAAGTCGGCCTGATGTTCCCATGTCACGACCAGCAAGTTCGACAGAAGGCTCAGCCGCTTCCGATGACCAGTCGGGAGTGCAAGTCTGTTTTGCGTCAGGTGCAAGATCGGTTCTGCTGGGGACAGCCATCATAAATATTTGCCACCTGGGAATTTCCAAGCTCGTGCCCTTATCGACTCAGGATCCGAAGCAACATTTGTGACAGAGCGTCTGTTCAATCTTTTCAAATTACACTTCCAAGTCGTCCAAGCCCAAGTCTCAGGCTTAAATCAGACAGTGTCCGCTCAGTCCAAGAAGCTCTGTCATTTTACAATCAGATCTCCAAGTAGGCCCGCTCTGCAGTTAGAGACGTCAGCCTATGTCCTTCCTCAACTGGCAGGGAATCTGCCTTCCTACCCAATTCCGCAAGACTTTCTTCGAAATCTTCCCGATTTACCATTGGCGGATCCGAAGTTTTATGAGAGCGCACAGATAGATGTTCTGATAGGAGCCGAAATTCTGCCTTCGGTTCTCCTAAATGGGGCAAAAACCAACATCTGTGGCTCCCTCCTTGGACAAGAAACAATTTTCGGGTGGGTGCTCACTGGGCCAGTATCCGCTTCCACCCAGAGTCAGATTGCCACCTTCTCTACGCAAATTTCCCAAGCGTACGACAATGGCTTAGATAAAATCCTCACCAATTTCTGGGAGGTAGAGGATCTACCAATAAAGTTGGTAAAGGAATCCGATTCCGTCTGCGAAGAGAATTTTCTCCGAACGACCACGAGAGATGCGAACGGCAGATACATCGTAACCCTACCTTTTCGCGACCCGGAACATCCAGGGTCAGGGTTAGGGTACTCCAGGTCTTTTGCGTTATCTCAATTTTGAGAAACGAGCAACGCTTAAAAAGAGACATTCCGCTAAAGATACGATACGACTCAGTGATTCAAGAATATCTGGATCTGAACCATATGAGAGAGGTCTTTCCTACCCACGATTTCGCCAGCTACTACCTTCCACATCATGCCGTACTTAAGCCTGAGAGCACTACTACAAAGCTGCGCGTAGTACTCAACGCAACCAGTCCTTCTGCGAATGGGGCCAGTTTAAATGATATCCTTCATGCTGGTCCAGTCTTACAGTCCGACCTTACCATTCAAATCCTAAAGTGGCGGTATTTTCAATACGTGTTTAGCGCCGATATTGAAAAGATGTATCGGCAGATATTGTTCCGTAATCCTGATGGGGACATCCGAGAGTTCGAGTTGAAAACGGTCACCTTTGGAGTCAATTGCGCTCCGTACCTGGCCATTCGCGTGCTTCAACAACTGGCAACTGACGTACAACACAGCCATCCTAAAGCGAGTGATGTCATTCGTCATTTTATGTATGTAGATGATATCCTAGCTGGCGCCGACTCTAAAGAAGACGCTCGGCTCTCGATTCAAGAGCTACAAAGTGCCCTCAACTTTTCATTGAGAAAATGGACGTCCAATCATAAGGATATTTTGGCTCACATCCCGAGTGACCATCTCCTGCGCTCCGATTTTCTGGAGATCGATGCCGAAAGCACGGCAAAAACGCTCGGTGTCCGTTGGAAAGCCACACCTGATGAATATTTCTTTGTTTCGCCCGAATTATCCGATGAATCGTCCCTTACAAAACGCCAGGTTCTGTCACAAATTGCCAAATTGTTTGACCCTGCAGGGTGGCTCGCGCCCTTCGTAGTGCGTGCGAAAATCTTCATGCAGGAGATTTGGCTGCAGGACCTGGGGTGGGACGACGAACTTCCAAGAGATCTGTGTCTGAGATGGCAGAGCTTTCTACAAAGCTATTCTGCCTTAAATCGAATCCGCATTCCAAGGTGGGTCTCCTTCCGACCAGAATTCAGAGTCGAGTATCACGGTTTTTGTGACGCGTCTCAAACGGCATACGGTGATGCGATCTATGTACGAGTGGAAGTGGGGCATACGACTATGGTGCACCTTCTCACTGCAAAGACGCGAGTTGCGCCGGTAAAAACGGTATCGCTTCCCAGATTAGAGCTTTGCGGGGCCAGTAACAAGCTGAAATGGCAGCAAGTGTTCTTCCGAGTATGCCAATACTCACATCCGAACTCTTCTGCTGGACAGACTCCACCATTGTGCTCGCATGGTTAAACAAGCCAGCTTGCCAGTGGACTACTTTTGTTGCCAATAGGGTGACCAAGATTACCCAGTCTACAAAGGCGGAGAAGTGGTCGCATGTTCAATCCGAACACAATCCCGCAGACCTGGCCAGTAGAGGGGTAGCACTTCATGAATTGGTCGACAATCCTCTTTGGTGGCATGGTCCCGCATGGTTGCAAAAGCCACGCAGCCAATGGCCAAGTCAGGGCGACAATTCCCCAGCGACCGAGCTAGAGAAACGTCCCCTTAAGTCCCACGTCGCAACTATTCCGTCTGAAGATTTCCTTGACCGTTTTTCCAAGTTCGACAAAGCACTGCGGGTTCTCGCTTATGTCAATCGTTTCATCCAGCGATGCAAAAAACAAGCAACACCCTCTGATAAGCACCTGCTAGCGGCGGAAATTTCCGCCGCGGAACGACTACTTATTCTGAATACTCAGCGCAGAGACTTCTCCCATGATTATCACTGCTTAAGTGAAAAGCGCTCTGTGCCTTCTTCAAGTTCTATCCTGAGCATGAACCCGTTCATAGATCAACATGGTCTGATAAGAGCGTGCGGTCGCGTGACGGCCTCCGACAGCCTTCAATATGATGAACGGCATCCAGTTATCCTTCCATATAGCTGCCCACTTTCTCGCCTACTTGTCCAGTTCACTCATCGCATAACCCTCCATGGCGGCAACCAGTTAATGGTACGCCTCATTCGGTCAAGATACTGGATACCAAAACTAAAGAACTTAGTAAAGGCAATAGTAAACTCCTGCAAGGTATGCGTGATCTACAAGAAAAGGCTACAAACACAGTTGATGGGCACTTTGCCGAAAAACCGTGCGTCGTACACGGGAATGGACTTCGCCGGCCCATTCGAAATTAAAATTATACCGGAAGAGCGTGTCTCATAACAAAAGGATATGTGTTAGTGTTCGTTTGTTTTTCCACCAAGGCCATCCACTTAGAGCCTACCTCTGATCTCACGACCGAGAAGTTTCTCGCCGCTTTCGCTCGCTTCGTTTCCCGGAGAGGGTGTCCTCGACAAGTCCAGTCTGACAACGGAAAAACCTTCGTTGGCGCTGCCGCCTTGCTTTCTCGCGACTTCCTTCAGGCTGTAAAGAGTCTGTGACAGATGCCTATGGTCATCAGCAGCTCACCTGGCAATTTATACCTCCGGGAGCCCCTCACATGGGAGGCCTATGGGAAGCTGGTGTTAAAAGCTTTAAAACACTGTTCTATAAGTCCACAGCCACTCGAAAATATACTTTCGAAGAGCTTTCGACGCTTCTGGCAAAAATTGAAGCTTGCCTAAATTCCAGGCCACTCTCCCCTATGTCCGAAGACCCTACCGAACTCTTGGCCCTGACACCAGGTCATTTTCTTGTTGGAGTACCTCTTCTGTCTACCGTGGAACCAGAAGTCAAAGGGGACACCAGGTCTATAATCAACCGCTGGCAGCATCTAAAGGCTCTCCATCAGCAGTTTCGTATGCGATAGAAGGAAGAATACCTTAAAGAACTTCACAAGCGCAATAAGTGGCAGGCCCCCGCGAAGAATCTTCACGTCGGCGACATGGTTGTCATAAAGGACAAGAATTTGCCTTCCAACGAGTGGCGGCTCGGCAGAATTGACTCTGTCTTCCCAGGAGCCGATGGCAATGTCCGTGTAGTGGACATCCGCACGGCACGCGGGGTTGTCAAACGTCCAATAACCAAAGTCGTACTTCTGCCTGTGGAGCCTTCAAAACTTCCACAATAAATTGGCCCACATTTTTTTAGTCCTAAGTTGTTATCCACAATTCCTAATATGATTTCCCTTTATTCACCTTCATTCATCCATGATCTAGATCAGAAAAATGGCTCCCCGAACACGCACCGAAGAACCCCTGGACGGCAGGCGTACTCGAGGTATTAAATCCTACCGTTGCCGAGTCTGCAAGGGAGTCCATCCTCTACGGAAGTGTAGCAGGTTTCTGAAGCTGAGCGCTGAGAAGCGGCTTCGTGCAGTCTTGGTAAAGAAGTATTGCTCGAACTGTCTTGCCCACCACCACTCGAAAGCTGACTGTCGCAGTGGAAAATGCAAGAAGTGCCAACGGAACCACCACACGCTGCTGCATATGCATGAGCGGTCTAATTCTGGGCAGCGTTCGCGCCGGCAAAATCCGCCAAATCGCCCGACGCCTACGTCAAGGCAGCGCTCAGCCTCCCCTACACCAGCTCCGTCGCTTTCATCGCTGCTACAACGTCACAGCGTCAACGTCCTTCCGACTGCTTCGGTGATGGTGAAGACCGGAAGCAAGACTTTCGAGACCGCAGCTTTAATCGACCCTTGCACACCAGTGAGCTGCATCGACGCTTCTCGGGCCGCCGCATTTCGGTTGCCAACGACCAGTGTTGGTGACGACAAGGTGTGCAACGCGACGATACAGTCCGAATGCGGGACGACCAAGATGGAGGTGGTGTTCAAAGTCGAGCCCAAGGTGGGCATTCGCACACCGACTCGGACACTCAACGACGCCGTCCGTACCAAATTTAAGGGCATACAGCTCGCGGATGAGCGGTTCTATCTTCCCGCCACAATTTCTGTCATTCTTGGGGCGGACGTGTACCCCAAGGTGATCCAGTCGGGGTTCCTGATGGTCGACGAAGGACTGCCGGTCGCCCAGAAGACGGTTTTTGGGTGGATCATTTCCGGCGCTTGCCACCAACCTTAGAAGCCATCTTCTTTTGCAACGCTAGCGATTGCAAGGGGGGCGGAATGTTCAGGCCACGAAGGAGCACCCGGTATTCCCGGCTTTCCGCTCTCTCCATCTGCTCTCCGCTCTCACCCAGCTTCCCTTTTCCCCACCACGAAGTCTCCATGAAGTCTCCACTGCGCTCTCAATAGCATTAGAATAAGTTAGAATAGTTAGTTCGATTTTCATAGTGAATAAAAGTGGTTGCGCCCACACCCCTACCAAACACCGAAACACCTACGACTCGTCATTCAACTACAGGACCTGTGCACCTTCCAGGACCCTCCAGAGGACTCGGCCATCCCCCTCTACGTTCATACTGATAATGCAGTTTCAAATTATGGACTGTAATTATGAAATGGCGTTGGTAAACTTTAAAAATGTTTATGACAATAAGTGATTGAACTTTTTCGATACAATCTTGCAATTATTCGACATTTCTCATGTAGAAAAACCCTCTGATTAAGGCTTGAGTTCCTTTATCGATGAAATCTCAGCCCTATATTCATCATTACAGTTACAGTTGGGGTGCGAAAATAAATAAACAATGCAATTTTTATTCACATAGAAATGTCCAAGGTTGATAAAGCAAAAAAATCTCGTTTTGAGGAACAGCTTTAATATATTTTACCAACATGGTCCGATTTTATTATACCCTTGCAGAGGGTATTATTATTTCAGTCAGAAATTTGCAACGCAGTGAAGGAGACATCTCCGACCCTATAAGGTATATATATTCTTGATCAGCATCACTAGGAGAGTCGATCTAGCAATGTCCGTCTGCCGGCCGTCTGTCCGTCCGTTTCTACGCAAACTAGTCTCTCAGTTTTTAAGCTATCTGCATGAAACTTTCCCAAAAGTTGTCTTTCTATTGCAGGTAGTATATAAGTCGGATCGAGCCGGATCGGACGACTATAGCATATAGCTCCCATAGGAACAATCGGAAAAATAAGTAAAAAAAATTATAACTTTGGTGTTTTTTAATTTTTTTTTTAGTTCTTCCAGATATAGTAATGGTTAAATATTTCAGAATTACGGTTTAAATTTCATCAAAATCGGACGACTATAGCATATAGCTCCCATAGGAACAATCATAAAAATAAATGAAAAAAAATTATAACTTTGGTGTTTTTAAATTTTTCTATAAGTTCTTCGACATATAGTAATGGATAAATATTTCAGAATTACGGTTAAAATTTCATCAAAATAGGACGACTATATCATATAGCTCCCATAGAAATAATAAAATTATATAGAATAACTACCTAATAATTGAGCTGCAAATCATCATTGCTTCAATGTTTTAAGACATATACGCAAGTAAATCATAATTTTAATGTTTTCAAAAATATTTAATTCTTGCAATAGCTGCAAGGGTATATAAACTTCGGCTTGCCGAAGTTTGCTTCCTTTCTTGTTTTATTTTTTTTTAGTTCTTCGAGATATAGTAATGGTTAAATATTTCAGAATTACGGTTTAAATTTTATCAAAATCGGACGACTATAGCATATAGCTCCCTAAGGAACAATCGGAAAAATAAATAAAAAAAATTATAACTTTGGTGTTTTTTAATTTTTTTTTAGTTCTTCGAGATATAGTTATGGTTAAATATTTCAGAGTTACGGTTTAAATTTCAACAAAATCGGACGACTATAGCATATAGCTCCCATAGGAACAATCGTATAGCTGCCATAGGAACTATCAAAATAAAGCTGCAAATCATAATAGCTTCAATGTTTTTAAACATACACGCAAAATTTTAACGTTTTCAAGAGTATTAGTTTTTGAAATAGCTGCAAGGGTATATGAACTTCGGCTTGCCGAAGTTTGCTTCCTTTCTTGTTTTTTTTTTTTAAATTTTCACAAAATCTTTATTAAACATGTATATTTTGAACAAAAAAAAATGAGTAAAATGTTTAATTTTTAATATGAAAAAAATATTATTGAAAATAGGCCGGTTTTTTGAACGAGGAACCCAAGTAAACCCTTAATAGAACATTCCAGCAAATAACGTGTCTACAAGCCTGCAAAAGGTATATTTACTGATTGGTGCTGCATTTTTTTCGTCCATCGATAGCCACTACTTTTCGCCATCTTTCTGGCAACGGAATCTACTGCTGTTGTTAAAGTACTGGATAGGATCCGCCAGTTCCAACATGCTCTGTTAGATTCTGGCTAAATAAGATAAATAAGATTAATCACAGCGGTCGCGGTAACGCCGAGAAGAAATAAGCATAGTTATTACCACGGTTGGAAAAACTGATTCAGAACTACGGCACAAAGTCCATACATCGGTTCATTCTCGCGTCAATTCTTAGTTTTGCCACCGAATTTTTAAAACCTTGCAGAGGGTATTATAATTTCAGTCAGAAGTATGCAACGCATTGAAGGCCAACAAAGAACATTTTCTAATGAAAAATTGTGGTAACTATGGAGGAAACCACACAGTAAACAGTAGAGTCTGTCCTGTCTATAAGGAGCTTAAAAGTCGTATTCATGGTGCAACAACGGCACGCTCTCAGGCAACACAAAACGTTCACTTTACGTCCAGCAGGCCTTGGAACAGCCACAGAGCAATATTGAATCTATGGTGATCACTTTGCAACAAAGTATCACGTTGACGTTATGATGCTAGCAGTAACGAACCTTACAAGCAAATATAACTTTCAAATACGAGGTAACACGTTCTCGGAACCGATCAATCAGATGGAAAAGCCCAAGACGGAACCGGCATCTTAATAAGGGACCGCATCAAACACCACTTTCACCAAAGGTATGCACAAAATTATTTGCTTATTCGATGTAGCTTCATCGATAAAGTTACAACTGGGCAACTGCAATTGTGCCATTGCCGCTGTCTATGGCCCACCTCGCTTTTCGGTCTCCGAAGGCCAATTCATTGATTTCTACAATTTACTTGGAGATCGCTTTATAGCAGCAGTTCGCAGTACGCCAAGCATACGGACTGGGGATCTCGTCATGTGATCCCCAAAGGAAGGCAACTAAGTAACGCAATCATCAAAACATGCAACAAACTGGAATACATTTCACCAGGCACTCCTACACACTGATCCCAGAAAAATTTAATTGATTTAATTATTTTGCTGTGACGAAAAATATATCTCGCAATCTGATAAATGCGAAGTCGCTCCCAAACCTTTTCAGTATGTAAGTTCCCATATTGAACTAACCCCGCAGCTCATCATCACGGAGGACATCAATTGTTGTGCCGACGTACTGGAATCTGTACTCGTCGCAGCAGCCAATATCTCTTCACCACAAAAGAATGATGTGCAGACCAACCGATACAAAACTAATCTTTAAATTGAACAACTTGTCTCGTGCTTGGCAATCCAGCAGATCACCAAACTCCAAGCAAAGTCTTAAGGGGGCTACTCGCAGACTTACCTGGGCTCTTAAACATGAAGAAGAAAAAGCACAACTCCGGTACAACAGTGACTCCTATTAGAAAGTCAGTCAGCTGGGCCCGAAACGAAAAAAACAAAGCCTGTACATTTGCCTTACAACTTCAAAACGTATTCCAACCAAACCTTGCAACTAATTCTTTTTGCATTACAGACGCCTCCAATTCGTTCTGAAATGAAGTCAATTATGTTTCTGCCAAACGAAGTTGCTAAGGTCATTAAAGAGCAATTGAATCCTAAAAAATCCCCAGGCGATGGCTTGAATACTCCAAAAAGGCTAACTGAACTCCCAAACTGTGCAGTTGAAGCCTTTTGAATATTGTTCAACGGGATCATAAGATATTACCGCGATCATTAGTAGGTCCAATTCAAGCAACAGCACTTCTAGCTGATCACCTCGTTGTAGTGAAGTAGTGGTTGTCAAACTCCTAAATAATACGTAGCTCCCACAAGCCGACGGTGTAACGTATTTCGGCGTCCACCTTGACAGGCGACTTACTTGGCGGAGACACATCGAGTACATCTAAAACTAAAAGCCCAAAGCGTTCACTGGATTTTAAGCAAGGTCCTGCTCTACAACTCTACGCTTAAGCCAGTCGGGACTTACGTCTCCCAGCTGTAGGGGAACGCGAGCAGTGGCAACATCGACATTATCCAGCGCGCTCAATCTAAAATCCTGAGGACTATCACTGGGGCACCATGGTAAGTTCGGAATGAGAAAACTCAAACAAAAAGCGACTTATCAGACCAAGCTAACCTTTCAACCAAACCATTTCGCCAGGGGCTTAACACGGGTTCTCAACCGAACCCGACTACAACGCAATGACCTTTCAGCTTAGCAATAGTTATTAGAGCCTCTCAATCTTGCGTCAGTCAAGGAGAAGGTTTAATAAATAAAATGTAAATGCACAAAAAAACAAATGGTACAGTGCGCAAGTTTGTAGCGCATTGGTCTGTCATTTTCAGTGCGCTAGTATTTGTATATCCGGGGAAGAATACATTTTCCTCCTTATAAAGTAGATGTTTATCTATGATCAGTATACCTTCCGTCCGCCCGTTTCTCCGAAAACAAGTCTCAGTGTTTTAAAGCTATCTGGATGAAACTTTCCCAAAATCAATGGAAACAATCGGAAAAATAATTTAAAAAATTCAAAATATTGCTGCTTTTATACGCATATACCGAGTATACTCCAAGTTATATCCTATTTGATCATTTTTGAAAATTCATATTTATTTTATATAACTTGGATGCTAATATTAATAAATATAAATATTCAAAATATTCTCAATTAAAAAGGAAAAACACTTTTTTGTTTCAATCGGGCTATATGTGTTCATGTTTGTAGACAAATGAAAATGTTCTGTAATTACAGTTGGGGTCTCTGTGTAGATCTTATACGTTTATAAACTGATCAAACTTTTTCAATGTGTTCTTTTTTAAAAACTTTATATAATTGCATTAATAAAATAAACGCAAATAAAAATATAGAGAAATGTTCATATCAATAATTAAGCTCTACAAATAACAGTGCATTTATATTTTCTCCAGCTAATGAGGAGCCCTTATCATTTAAGATATTGTGAAGGGCTGAGAACGACCATTCAATGGGAAGTCCAATACCAACTGTCACATAAGTGCGGCGACTTATGTTTTCTTTGGTGATAAAATTTTGAACAACACTATTCCTAGTCAACTAGGCCATAGCATTAACGAAAATTATTCATTTTAAACTTTCAGTTCCCAGAAACAGTTTTCAGATTTTCTCTGATTCGAGGAATAATCGGGAAAAAAATGAAAAAAAATTATAAATTTCACGTTTTTTAATTTTTTTTTTTGAAATTACGGTTTAAATTTGGTCAAAATCGGATTGCTTTCATGGAAAAAGACTTAATACTAAAAAGAAAAAAATGTTACTTCTAATTCTAATTTTCAAAATTTTTTAATTCTTTTGGACCCAGTAATGGTATAAAATGTTTAGATTTACGCATTCAATTTTATTTAAATCGGAAAACGATATCATATAGCTTCCATGCGAAAGATCGAATAATTGAGTGAAAGTATTAAAAATAAATAAAAACATGGAATTTGGAAACTGGAAAAAAAAAATAATAAAGAAACTGTAAAAAATGGGCTTTGTGATTACCTAGGGAGTTCGGTTATATTTAAAGTATTGTCAAAATTTTAAAAATTACCCTGTGAAGCTGTAATGGCTGTCAAAGACTGGCTGCCAGGCCCCTAAGAGTCAATATTTTTGGATCACATTTTTATTAAGATACTTAAAATTAAATTACTAGTATATATCATGAATATAAAATAAATTGTATAATATTGTCCACATTTAAATAACTGACCATTTAGAGAGTGAATTGATATTGAGTACTTCAACTGGTCTCATAAAATCAATATATCTGTAAAAACACTTTTTGTTAAATAGTCGCGTTGTTTCACTTATTTACTGACTTTTTATTATTTTTAAGAACGAAGACCGAATACTGAAAATCTTGATGGCAAGAAAATTAGTGGCGTTATAGCATAAATATTGTAAATGTTGTTATATGTTCGGGAATCGAGGCCCACAAAGGGGGGCTTAAACAAATAGGTTAAATAATTTGTTGTATAAATAAAAAATTTTATATAAACTTTCCAAAAAAGAAGTTGGTACTTAAAAGTGTTTTTTAGTATATTTATAGCACTGATTTTAAACGTCGCATTTCTTAACATTAAACATATTTATATAAGAACTCGTAAGTACGCCCCTGTAAGTCGAATTATTATCTACAATTGATCAACAATAGATTAATTTAATTTTGTACAGTCTTATCTATGCTGCTCTCAAAACCTCTTACGGTTTATGTGAGATGTTGGTACCTTGACTTTTTTTAGAAGAGCCAATTGATCAGCATAAATTTATGTTTTTCGGTGTTTTACAGAAATAAATATATACAACATATATTTATATATATACTCGCCCGTTTATACGAAAACTAGTGTCCCTGTATTAAAAAAATATATAAATGAAACATTCCCAAAAGCCATATTTTAATTGTAGGTAGTATTTAAGTCGGAAGCGTTTATTCCATATAGATCTTATAGAAACAATCGGAAACTTCGTTGATTTTAAATCTAAGAAAAACACATCTTACAAGTTAACAAACTTGCACCTTCAACATTCAAAAATTCTAAAGTAAAATTTTCTACGAATAAAAAAAAAAATGTGGAAAAGCCGAAGTTTATATACCCTTGCAGCTATTGCAAAAGTAAAATATTCTTTGTAACATCTAAATTTCGGTTTATATGCTTATATGTCTAAAACATTGAAGCTATGATGACTTTCAGCTCAATTATTCGATCTACGGCATCTATATTATATCGTTTTCCGATCTGAATCAAATTTAAAGTGTAATTCTTAATTATTAGGCCATTACTATAACAAAAATAAATCAAATTCGGCATTCCGAAATTTATATACCCTTGAAAATATTCTTAAAATGAAGTATTCTTTAAAAAATTACAATTTCCATTTGTATGCGTGTATGATTAAAAGCATTGAATCTATGACGATTTTTAGCTCAATTATTCGATCGTTCCTATGGCAAAAATTCTTATTTTTTTAGGATATTATAATTGCAGTCAGAAGTTTGCAACGCAGTGAAGGAGACATTTCCGACCCTATAATGTCTATATATTCCTTATTAGCATCACTAGGAGAGTCGATCTTACCATGTCCGTCTGTCCGTCCGTTTCTACGCAAACTAGCCTCTCAGTTTAAAAACTATCTGCATGAAACTTTCCCAAAAGTTGTCTTTGTATTGCTATAAGTCGAATAGCATATAGCTCCCATTAGAAAAATCGGAAAAATAAATGAAAAAATTATAAGTTTGCCGTTTTTAAATTTTTTTTTTAAGTTGTTTGAATTTTAGTGATGGTTTTTTATTTTAAAACTATGGTAAAATTTGATCAAAATTGGATTGTTCACATGGAAAACAACTTAATACTAATCAAGAAAGGAAGCAAACTTCGGCAAGCCGAAGTTCATATACCCTTGCAGCTATTTCAAAAACTAAATACTCTTGAAAACGTTAAAATTATGATTTACTTGCGTTTATGCAAAACATTGAAGCTATGATGATTTGCAGCTTATGCTATAGTCGTCCGATTTTGATGAAATTTAAACCGTAATTCTGAAATATTTAACCATTACTATATCTCAAAGAACTAAAAAAAAATTATACTCAATTAAAAAGGAAAAACACTTTTTTGTTTCAATCGGGCTATATGTGTTCATGTTTGTAGGTAATAGACAAATGAAAATGTTCTGTAATTACAGTTGGGGTCTCTGTGTAGATCTTATACGTTTAGAAACTGATCAAACTTTTCAATGTGTTCTTTTTTAAAAACTTTATATAATTGCATTAATAAAATAAACGCAAATAAAAATATAGAGAAATGTTCATATCAATAATTAAGCTCTACAAATAACAGTGCATTTATATTTTCTCCAGCTAATGAGGAGCCCTTATCATTTAAGATATTGTGAAGGGCTGAGAACGACCATTCAATGGGGAGTCCAATACCAACTGTCACATAAGTGCGGCGACTTATGTTTTCGTTGGTGATAAAATTTTGAACAACACTATTCCTAGTCAACTAGGCCATAGCATTAACGAAAATTATTCATTTTAAACTTTCAGTTCCCACAAACAGTTTTCAGATTTTCTCTGATTCGAGGAATAATCGGGAAAAAAATGAAAAAAAATTATAAATTTCACGTTTTTTAATTTTTTTTTTTGAAATTACAGTTTAAATTTGGTCAAAATCGGATTGCTTTCATGGAAAAAGACTTAATACTAAAAAGAAAAAATGTTACTTCTAATTCTAATTTTCAAAATTTTTTAATTCTTTTGGACCCAGTAATGGTATAAAATGTTTAGATTTACGCATTCAATTTTATTTAAATCGGAAAACGATATCATATAGCTTCCATACGAAAGATCGAATAATTGAGTGAAAGTATTAAAAATAAATAAAAAATGGAATTTGGAAACTGGAAAAAAAAATAATAAAGAAACTGTAAAAAATGGGCTTTGTGATTACCTAGGGAGTTCGGTTATATTTAAAGTATTGTCAAAATTTTAAAAATTACCCTGTGAAGCTGTAATGGCTGTCAAAGACTGGCTGCCAGGCCCCTAAGAGTCAATATTTTTGGATCACATTTTTATTAAGATACTTAAAATTAAATTACTAGTATATATCATGAATATAAAATAAATTGTATAATATTGTCCACATTTAAATAACTGACCATTTAGAGAGTGAATTGATATTGAGTACTTCAACTGGTCTCATAAAATCAATATATCTGTAAAAACACTTTTTGTTAAATAGTCGCGTTGTTTCACTTATTTACTGACTTTTTATTATTTTTAAGAACGAAGACAGAATACTGAAAATCTTGATGGCAAGAAAATTAGTGGCGTTATAGCATAAATATTGTAAATGTTGTTATATGTTCGGGAATCGAGGCCCACAAAGGGGGGCTTAAACAAATAGGTTAAATAATTTGTTGTATAAATAAAAAATTTTATATAAACTTTCCAAAAAAGAAGTTGGTACTTAAAAGTGTTTTTTAGTATATTTATAGCACTGATTTTAAACGTCGCATTTCTTAACATTAAACATATTTATATAAGAACTCGTAAGTACGCCCCTGTAAGTCGAATTATTATCTACAATTGATCAACAATAGATTAATTTAATTTTGTACAGTCTTATCTATGCTGCTCTCAAAACCTCTTACGGTTTATGTGAGATGTTGGTACCTTGACTTTTTTTAGAAGAGCCAATTGATCAGCATAAATTTATGTTTTTCGGTGTTTTACAGAAATAAATATATACAACATATATTTATATATATACTCGCCCGTTTATACGAAAACTAGTGTCCCTGTATTAAAAAAATATATAAATGAAACATTCCCAAAAGCCATATTTTAATTGTAGGTAGTATTTAAGTCGGAAGCGTTTATTCCATATAGATCTTATAGAAACAATCGGAAACTTCGTTGATTTTAAATCTAAGAAAAACACATCTTACAAGTTAACAAACTTGCACCTTCAACATTCAAAAATTCTAAAGTAAAATTTTCTACGAATAAAAAAAAAATGTGGAAAAGCCGAAGTTTATATACCCTTGCAGCTATTGCAAAAGTAAAATATTCTTTGTAACATCTTAATTTCGGTTTATATGCTTATATGTCTAAAACATTGAAGCTATGATGACTTTCAGCTCAATTATTCGATCTACGGCATCTATATTATATCGTTTTCCGATCTGAATCAAATTTAAAGTGTAATTCTTAATTATTAGGCCATTACTATAACAAAAATAAATCAAATTCGGCATTCCGAAATTTATATACCCTTGAAAATATTCTTAAAATGAAGTATTCTTTAAAAAATTACAATTTCCATTTGTATGCGTGTATGATTAAAAGCATTGAATCTATGACGATTTTTAGCTCAATTATTCGATCGTTCCTATGGCAAAAATTCTTATTTTTTTTAGGATATTATAATTGCAGTCAGAAGTTTGCAACGCAGTGAAGGAGACATTTCCGACCCTATAATGTCTATATATTCCTTATTAGCATCACTAGGAGAGTCGATCTTACCATGTCCGTCTGTCCGTACGTTTCTACGCAAACTAGCCTCTCAGTTTAAAAACTATCTGCATGAAACTTTCTCAAAAGTTGTCTTTGTATTGCTATAAGTCGAATAGCATATAGCTCCCATTAGAAAAATCGGAAAAATAAATGAAAAAATTATAAGTTTGCCGTTTTTAAATTTTTTTTTAAGTTGTTTGAATTTTAGTGATGGTTTTTTATTTTAAAACTATGGTAAAATTTGATCAAAATTGGATTGTTCACATGGAAACCAACTTAATACTAATCAAGAAAGGAAGCAAACTTCGGCAAGCCGAAGTTCATATACCCTTGCAGCTATTTCAAAAACTAAATACTCTTGAAAACGTTAAAATTATGATTTACTTGCGTTTATGCAAAACATTGAAGCTATGATGATTTGCAGCTTATGCTATAGTCGTCCGATTTTGATGAAATTTAAACCGTAATTCTGAAATATTTAACCATTACTATATCTCAAAGAACTAAAAAAAAATTAAAAACACCAAAGTTGTAATTTTTTTATTTAGTTTTCCGATTGTTCCTATGGGAGCTATATGCTATAGTCGTCCGATCCGGCTCGATCCGACTAACATACTACCTGCAAAAGAGAGACAACTTTTGGGAATGTTTCATGCAGATAGCTTTAAAACTGAGAGACTAGTTTGCGTAGAAACGGACGGACAGACGGACAAACGGACGGACAGACGGACAGACGGACATGGCTAGATCGACTCTCCTAGTGATGGTGATCAAGAATATATATACTTTATAGGGTCGGAGATGTCTCCTTCACTGCGTTGCAAACTTCTGACTGAAATTATAATACCCTCTGCAAGGGTATTAAAAATCTAACAGAAACTGCACGTTTTCTAATTTTCAATTTTTTTTTTTATTTTTTGGACGGAAGACGATATTATATAGCTGCTATAAGAACGTTCGAATAGTTGAATAAAATATATAAACATCGAAATTGTAAACTGGAAAAAGCGTGCCAAAATCAGCAACGAATAGTCCGATCTCAACAAATGATATAGCAATCAAAAACTATCGCTTTTATAAGAGTTTGTACTCACTAGCCTTTTCTTCTGCTTATTTTATATCAAATTAGCAGTACAACAACGTTAATTATTCGTATTTAATTATTTTTTTTTTCAACAGACCCTGTGTTCTGAAAACTTAATATGCAAATTCCTAAAAAAAAAAAAAATGTGAGGAAAATTTAAGTATAGTTTTGGTGTACCTTTTAAAAAGTGACCGGCAAATTTTTCTTTCACGTGTAATTTGCTAAAAAGAAGTTTATCTTTTGAAAGTTGTACTACTATCTTTATGCACATAAAAAACAAAGAAGTATTACAAAATTTTATGTTCTATTGGGAGTCAGCTTTCTCGTTCATTTTTATATCCTCGCAAATGAAAATATCCTCCCGCCAAGGCACAATGAGCACAATTGTTTTTGTAAATGCTTAGCTTGCTGGGCACAATTTGCTTTACACTAACAATTATTCGTTTCTTTCTTGCGGTCCAATTCGTTACTGATAAGATCGGGGCAAGGCACCAACAATTTTAATAGTTTTTCTGATGAATGAGTCAAGTGAAATTTGTTTTTGTCTTTTCCTCGGCTCTACCATGGTCCAACTACACAAGGAGGTCTCATCAGCTCTGCACCATGGCTCCACACTGACTTCTTTATTTGTGTTTGTGTACTTTTTTAGATCTGTTGGTAAATACTGCCATAAGGCAGTTTTGAGCACCCCTATCTTAAAGTACTCTCTTGATTAGTAAGAATTAACATATTTTTTTATTATTTATTTTTTTATTTTTGTTGAGAATATTCTGAACATATTTCAATTCAATCCGAGAAAAACTAACGAAGTTAGGCGTTTCAAACGACCGGCCGTGCTAAATGATTTCTGACCCTGCCCACTAGCCGCCCGGTACTCCTATAAGAAAGCATCTGCTATTTCTTTCAAAAATATGCATTGGACATTTTAAATGACAGTGTTTAACTTTATGGAGCTGGCATTGACAACCCTTTGTAAGTAAATAAATTAATGTTATTTTATTCATGGTTTTTTTTATGAATTTTCCTTTTTGAAAAACTTTTCATCGAATTTTCCGAACACGTTTTTAAAGTTCGTGAACATTAGAACCCTCCGATGCATCCTTGCTCTTTTTTAGAACTGTGGTGGTGTCCCCTTCCTTGTCGTCCAAGCTGGCAAATCTCTCGATGGCATTTTGGATGTCCTGTTGAGCATTAAAGATTTTCGTAAACTTGCACATATTTATGATTTTTAATTTATTTCGTTTTGATTTGCGACAATTCAAAAGTAAACAAACCCAGATCAGCTGTTAGTGCCACTCACATGTTGTAGTAGCATTAGCTAAATGCTAATGCGCCAATGGAATCAGGCACATTTAAAAAGTCCACTAATTCGGCAATGGAATCAGGCTATAAAAGCTAGCTGTTGTAGTGATGGCACTAACGAAATATCGTTAAATATCGATATTTTTCAGTATTTAAAAACGTTTAGGGCGAATATTTTTAATAGCATTTATTAATGGCATTTATTTTAAATGCGGCATTTAGCCTTATGGGATTTCATGTGTTAATAAGTGCGCATGAGGCTAAAACCGCTTTAATGCGCCAATGGAATCCCGCCAATAAATGTTTAACATTTCCTAACGCGTGATCTCTCGAAAATGCAACTTTGGTACTGTTAGTTGCTACGGGCATTATTTCCAGCGTCAGCGAGTTCTCTTGGGTTAAAAATCTGAAATTGAAAGTAAAAACAAAAACAAAAAGCCGTCTGTTGGCCGCCTTAAGCCGAACAACTAGCTGAAGGTCGCGCCACAGTAGGAGATCCGGATTCATCAAGACAGAGCGATACATTTCTTGCTTATCTTCATCTAGTACGTCCTTTTTTTCTTTTCTGTGGCTACGACTGCGATCGAGAGTCAAATAACCCACCCCAGCCCTGGACATTGTCGGCAAGCTAGTTAGACAGCTTGCTTAGCTAAACAGTCGTGTTCGTTACAATAGCCATCACTTCGTTGCAAATAGATGCCATGAATCTACAAGTTCAAACCGAAATTCTGCACTGCCCAACGGCGAAAATGGTTAGGAAGTTCCAATGGTTTGCGAAGTACAGAGACAACCAGACGGAACGAGATATGTTGTAAAAAGAGCAGTAAGTAGTCGTCACTAAATTGCTATCCGGAAAAAAATGCGCTGTAACGATTCTACAACATCAAGATTGGTCGCTATTGGACAAAGGAAGAACGAAAGCGGCACATTGAACGAGCTACAAAGAGGCGGCATAATTTCGCGTTTCACGATGAGACTGAAATGTTGATCTATTTAACTGGCTGAACATCTGCGTCATTTGGTTAGTAACAGTTTCTGTCATTCTGGCTTGGCAAGCTTGTTTCTGTGTTACTTGGTTTTCTTCTTTTGTTGGTTGGAAAGCCCGAATTTGATTAACCAGAAAATGCTGATTAGAAACGTCGTTTACGACTGGGCTATGCCCATTACCATTTTTCTGTTGGGCATCCTGCTCAGAATTTTGAATTACAATGTTGTCGTTCTGATAACTACTGGTTATTACTCGATTTTCAAATCTGGGATTGAGGACATGGTGGGGATCATTTTCCCATCTGGGATTGAGGACATGGTTGAGAGCACGATGGGCAAGTGCTGTATTCCTGCAATCTATCAGGTAGACAGGTCTTGTAAAACTGTGCTTACACGCACGCCAATTCGATTACTACACATTGCCTAGTGAAACTAGATTAGGCATAGATTAGATTATATTTATGGCAGATTTTTATCGGGCGCAGAAAATGTTTTATCAGGTGCACATACTTCGCCTTATTTAATTTACAAAATCAGAAATAATTGACTCTACAAGTCACGAGTATCTTTTATTCAAGGACAATAAAGACGTACTGTCGTATGATTCATACGCAGATTTATTCCACGTAACTAATTTAAGTTTTTATAAAGAAATAATAAAATTGGAATCAGATAATATAAAAAGGGATACTAATAAAAGATCACAGGGGGAAATAAAATATGATTTAGAAGTAATCGAAATAGTTTTATTACAATTAATTTCAACTAGAAAAAAAAGGGGAATAAATGAGTTAGGCACTGTGTGGAAGTGGTTAGCTGGAACTCCGGATCATGATGATTTTATTAAAGTTCAGAATAAAATCAATGAATTAATTGAAAATAATAATAAGCAATCTATTATCAATTCCAAATTGTTCAAAGAAATAGAATTTCTTTCTAATGATTTTAAAAATGTTTTTATTGATCAAGATTTACCACTGCGAAAACATCGCTTATGATTATTAACATTTGATTTGCAAAATTTAATTGACACAATCACACTAGCGAAATTTGACGTTATTAATTCCAAAATTTAAAACAATGATGACATCAAGGAAATATTAAAACAAGAACAAAAACCAGTAATTATCGCTGACTTAATGGACATCTCTGTTTTTTTAATCGCACTTCATAAAGAACATTTAATAATTTATATAAAATACCCGAAAATAAAAAAAAGATGCGAAATATATCACGCAAGAGCGATTTCTCAAATCGATGGGAAACTAGTATTAAGCAATGAAGTCGCAAAATGCGCAAATATGTTTTCTGAAATGTCTTACTTAACGAACGAACTTTTTTATAATTATTGCACTTTAATTAAGGAAAAAACTTGTTTTACCCGATTATTAAGTGTTTAGAAATCAACTTGTAAAAAAATAAGAGACAAAAATAAAAAAAATTGACATCATACAAGATGGTGCCATTTTATAAATGGAAACAATATAGTTAACAACTCCCATTTAAACGGGTCATATTTAATAACATTTAATGGTACAACCAAATTGGAAAACAAAATTTTTGACTACATAATTACGAACCACTTCAAAAATTATGAAATATCCGATTACATTTTATCAAATAACTCGGAACTCTCTTTAGATAATATTGTATAAATATCTTAAAAACTTTCATTCATCAATACTAAAATATCATCATATCATAGTATTAATTTTAATCATTATATATTTGATTTTTTTACTTATTAAAAAATAAAAAAAATGCTATATTATTTGTAACCAAAAAACAACGGCCAGATCCAGAAAAATCTATTAACGAAGAAAATTTTTTAACGGAATTAAGAGATCAATTGAATGAATTTCATATTGAATCGGTGCGATCCACTTTAGAAGGGGGAGAGTTATCCAACCCGTGAAACCAGGCCACTTATGGCTTTTATAAACAATAATTTCAATCTCTGCATTTGCCTTTGTCTTTGCCGTTGGCTTTGAGGTCCGATCCTGGTTCCCCAGCTAAGTTAAACAAATAAAAATTAAAGTAACTATCAGCTTCCGTTCGAAGCCCAATCAATTGCGCCTTTTGCCTTCCAAGTGTCCGCCAAATTGCATTGGTCAGCATAATTGAAGATGCGACAGTTTCATCTTAAGCTTTTAATCTAAACATAATTTGAAGTTCTAAAGTTCAAAAAGAAAAGCTCCTGGCCGAGGTTCGTTGGATTTGATTTAAGATTGGAAAGTCAGTCCTATTTTGATCGAGACCGCGATCGGTTAAGAAATATTAGAAAGACAAAAAAGTGTATTGTATTAATTGTGTTTAACAAATTTATCAATAAAAGTTTAACATCATAAAATATTTGAAAATAAAATTTTATTTTTTTCTTAAAAATTTTCGGAAGAAAATTAATTTGTATGCGTTGCAGCCCGGGTTGGGATGGTGACGCAACGTTTCGATTTGTGTAAAGACTGCTCCTGACTCCTGCAGGCACATCGGTGAGGCTGCCAGAGCCTTCCCATGTAATCGTTGCCAGCCTTGGATATGATGGTGAAGCAACTTTCGATGAATGTGACGCTAGCCCTGGTTGCACGCCACGCTAGATGAAAGGGTGAAGAAATTGCAATCCCCTATGCGCGGTTATTGTTTCTATGTTGCGCAGGGGGAAAATACTGGCAGAAAACAAAAACTTTTTGCGTTACGCGTGTACAACCCAATCCTGTGACTGGAAATGCCGACGATGGCAGGCTACAATCAAAGCTGTGTCTCTACTGGCAATTTATTTCCAGCAGTTCCAGTAATGTTTTTGAGGTTATGAAATACGCGTGCGACGCTGTATGCTATTTTGAGGGAGCATTAAATAACCTTGTGCCAAATTAAAAGAATCAACAGCTTACCACCACAAGATTAAGCACAATTATAGTTTTAATAATTTGGCAATTCTTCTAGGAAATGGTATCTGGTAGTTGGGATGAACACTGATTTTAATCTATTTTTAGGAGCAAATCAGATAGCTTGCAGCAAGCTTCCAGAAAAGGAGACCGGAAAAAGCCAACTCAAGTGTGGACGTCGCTTCCGAAAAATCCCTAAAATGGTATTTTTGCATTTCCTGTTATTTATGGGATAAATTAGGATGCTAGGACCAATGTGGTTGTTGTTATTTATCGTACAGCAGACAAAATAAGCTTAAATAAATTCTGGGGGTGTGGCAACCAACACCTTAAACAAAATTAACTGACTCCTACAAGTTGGAAACCTTCAAGTGGCATCTGTGAGGTAGGCTCCGCATCAATTGGTTTGGGTGACGATAATGTCTCTGTCCTTTTCGGGCATTGGTCCTGCTCATGCTGCACCGCAGCAGTGGGTTCGACCTTCCTAATGTGACTGACTGTCCTGGCCACAACTTCCCTTTTGCGTTTACTTGGGCCCCATCCCCGTCTCTGCTGGTCACCTAGTTAACCGATTTAATTAGAAACCTGTCACCTTTTTCTTACTGGCACATGTTCCTATCCCTTTCCGAGTCAATACCCTGATCGGAGATATCCATAATTCCGGGAATTTTACCTCATATCGTCCGATTCTACATCAGCTGGGTTGGAGCTACACCTTTTGTACTACGCGGTGTTTCGTTTTATACTAAAACGAACTTTTGCAACTCCTTTTTGTTGCTACTTTTACTAGCATATGCGATTTTTAGAAGTTTAACCAGCAATTTATTCATATTCTCCACCTCACCGTTCGCTTGTGGCCAATATAAGGGAGTTGTAAGTCACTCGGTTCCGATTTTTAATAACAATTTATTGAATTCTGTCAACGTTTGGGGAAAACCTAGTCTTGCGAAAACTTCCTTCATCTCAGTTATTAAGTCTTTGATGTGTTGCTCCTTGTTATTTTGTACATCGAAAGTAGTACTGGATGAGAACTAAAATATATTCTCCGTTAGGTAGCGGGCCTAACAGATCGGTTGCCGAACACTTCCATGAGCAATTTGAAAACGGGGCCTGATTTCCGGAGTAGACACTAAAATGCAGCGAACTCAGGTCTTTACGAATTCTTCAGCTTCTCCATCCATTCGAGGCCACCAGACTTTTGAGCGGAGTCGCCGCTCCATTGCAGTCTCGCCTAAATGAGCTAGCTCCAACATTTTACATCGTATTTCTTTCGGGATCACTAGCATTGTTTCCTCTTAGTTTACTACTAAGTCATAAGCAATCTTTAGCCATAGCTTTAGAAAACAGAGGAGGATCACATTTTTTACTTTTCTTGATCACAGCAAGGCCTTCGTTACCGTCAATCATTGCATTCTATGTACTAAGCTTAAAAATCTTTTTAACTTCTCTGGCTCTGCAGTTGGGCTTTTTGAAGTTTTATCTCACAGATAGACAAAAAATCTGTCGTGTCTTGGTTGTGTTTATATTCTTTTAATACACTAACTAGAGGTGCTCCCCAAAGTTCTGTGCTAGGACCTGTGTCATTCTCAATTTATGTTTATGACTTAACAAGTGATCTGTCGTATTGTGATGCCCATTTATGTGTGGACGATGTTCAGTTTTATGTCAGTAAGCCCTTCCAACAAGTTTATAACTGCATCGGTGAGTGTAATTTGCCACTCCTTAATGACCTAAAAAAAATAAGTGTATAGTTATATGGAAAACTATTCAATACCTCTCAACTTCAGACTTTAATCATTGGCAATAATTAATTTAAATACGAAGAATTTGTAGTTCACTTGGGCATTACTTTTGATAATACATTGTCTTGGAGAAAGCAAATGTCTAAGGCAACTGGGCGAGTGCATGGACTTTTGAGACAACTTTCGACCTCTCAATCATTTCTACCGACTCAGACACGATTGCTAGTGGTCAAAAGGATTCTGATTCCCAACTTTTTATGACGTTGAGGTCTTTGGGCCCTGCGACTCTCATGACACACATAAAATAAGGGTTGCTTGCAATTCTATCGTCCGCTACGTATTTGATCTCCGTGAACCTTCCTACTTGTTTCAAAAACTTCTTCCATGATAATCGCAAAGAACACAAAATTTTGCTCTTCAAAATTTTAAACCTTGTGCTCAAAGATTGGTACACTGACCTGGTGGCCACTTACCATCTACATTTGGATGCAACTATGTCGCAATCCAAATAATTGCCCAAAGCCGGGCAACGACCACTTGAGTCGTTGCCCTGCTAACGTTTTTGCTGACACTGCAACAGGATGCCCCAACCCTCCGGAAATGTGACACGAGCAGCTCTTGGATTGGAGTTCCAAATAAACATTCATTTATTTCTTGTATTATGTATTAAGCATTTATGTATAGCATGTAAGATTTCCTATGTACACTTCGGCGGCGGTGGCTTCTTGGCACCGCTGAATAATATATAGTCTCAGTTTGAGAATTAACTCCAAGCCGAACGGTCTACAATATTTCTGCAAACTTTAAATTGAATTAAAAACTATCAGCGGACATCTCATCAAATCTAGAGGACCACCACCATTTTGGACTAAGGAATAACTATAACTGGCGCAGCCGACTGACGGACCAGGATGGACCTTATCATTTTTGTTACCTTGTAAGACTATACACAATAGGAAGGTGAAGTATTCTTGTGAAATTGCCCAAATTAAAGTTAACTAACCGTGATAATGTAACAAAACAAGCAAAGCAAAATTTAATATTTTAACGACGTATAAATAAAATTTCAAAGAGAAATAAAAAAAAAAATAATAAGAGTGGAAAAAAAAATAAAAAAAAAAGAAGAAAAAAATGAGTGCAGTGCAATTCCTTGCAATTAAAGTAGTATTGGCCAATGCCGTCGGCAAATCAGCAACTATAAATTAAATAGTTGTCGCAAAAAGGGTTCAAGATAAGGAAACAAAATTAATAGAAACATAAAATTCAAGAACATGAATTTTTAAAATGGTGAGATAGTTCTGCAATCCCATCGCGTGTTTTGCGAAACGTCAATTACACGATTTATCGCAAATTGTGTATATTGATGTCATTGTTGTTTTATTAAAAAAAAAAAAAATATATATATATATATATATTTTATATAACATAATAAATTTTTTTAAACAATTTTTTGAAACCCCATCACGTGTTTTGCAAGTTGTTCAGCTTCAATGTGATTCAAGTGAACTTCATTGAAGGCTGTTTTCAGTGCATCTTATATACAAAAAATCTTGTGCTTGTTTTCTTATATACATAGACCACTTATAGACCACCATTTAATAATGAAAGGTTTTTTTTTTTTTTTGTTTCTTTTGTTCCTCATGTGAGAAGTTGAGTAAATAATATTATCTTACAGGTAAATGCCACAAGAATACAGCACTGAGGGAAACACTCTACACCACAACTTTGAATCAACACCAATTATATTAAGTACATTACGACACGATATTTTTAAGCAGATTTTTTTTCTCTCTATACCTTACACTGAGCAAATTTTTTTTCCTTTTCCCTAAAGTAATAATAAATTAACTTAATGCCTAATATTGCAAAAGTTAGGAATTTACTACCTACAAACAAAGTCACCACTAGGGGAGCTAGTAAAATACAGACCACGAATAACCAGACAACCCAAGAAAACTCACTGTCATTAAGACCAAAAGTCACACCCTCACCCACGACCATTGACTCGAGCAATAATTCTTCACCATCTCACCTTAGTTCTGCGGTTGTTAATCATGCCGATTTGTTTGCTTCTATGAGAATTCTAGACGTTATACGCTTTTTCCTCCTTATTCTGGAGACCCATTCACGTTGAACGAATTTATTAACAATGTGGAAGAGATAATTCTATTGATTAGGGGCACGGACCAGACTCCGTACGGACAGATGCTCCTTAGAGCTATCAGGCAAAAGATAGAAGGCAAAGCAAACGAGGCAGTGATCGCTTCGGGAGCCAGCCTTATCTGGGATGAGATTAAAGAAGCACTAATAAGACACTGTAGGGACAGGAGGGACGAGGAGACCCTCATGTCGGAGCTGTACAATTTAAAACAAAAACAGCTATCGTTGCAAAGATCTTATGAACAGATCACAAAAATAAAACTAGCATTGTTCAGAATAATCGATAGTGAAGAAACGGAACTACTCGCAATTAGAGTTAGACAGAGGGTAGTGTGTCAAACTTGCTTAACAGCGTTTCTCGCAGGGCTCAGAGGAAATTTGAGTGCCGTAGTTAGAGCCTTTAAACCAACTGGGTTGGAGGAAGCTTATGATATGGCAATAAAAGAAAGAAATTTGTACCTCGCGGAAAATGCCACGTACAGTGCACAAAATAGACAGCCAAATAGGCAAAACGATCGTTTTCGCCCAAATCAATATTCGAATCAACATCAATACAAAATTACAATCAGTACCAAAATAGGGATAATAATCGTTTTAGCCGATCAAAAAGAACTTCGTATGACCGAAACAATTACGATACCAATCGTAACAATAACTTCCCAGCAATTACAGCAGGCGACGATGTACCAAGCACATCGAACGCCGCAGCAAGGAGAAATTCATCAAATAATAACAGGGGTCAATCGAACGGACAGAAACTTTTCAACATAGAGACAAAAAATAAGACAGAGGAGACGCAAGTTGAACACAATGCGGTGGACGAACCAAATTTTCTGTCAAGAGCCTCGAGCCATCGAAAGGATTCCTGAGTAAATTCAGTCTGCATGCAGAATTAACTTATGTAACACTTTCATTTCAAAACAAAAAGAATTTAACATTTTTAGTAGATACAGGCGCAGAAGGTTCCTTTATTCACCCAAAATTCATAACAGATAAAGAAAGAGTCCCATTAGATAAACCAGTTCATATCACAGCGGTACTTTCCGAACACTTATTAACTATCTTTGAGGAAATGAATGATGTCAGGGAGTTTCCTTTTCTAATGTTTGACTTCAACCATTTCTTCGACGGATTAATTGGTATGAATATCCTATCCCAACTCCCAGCAAGAATCGATATTGCGCAACTTACCTTACTACTCCAGCATTCGAAATTCCTCTATATATTGTACCAAATCGCTCTTCTGAAATTTATGAGATAGAGGAATAGTCCAAAGCATTGATCACAGTGCATGTAAGCGTTAAAGAAGGCCCATTTTTATGTGACCACATTCGGGTGGAACAAGACTTCTTCATAACACCCGGCTTATATTCCGCACACAATAATCTTGCCAGAATCGAAATTAATAATTTTTCGACCACACCAAAAAAATTTTGCTTAGATTCAAGCCTACAAGTAAACAAGTTCGAAGAGGATGAGTTTACATTTATGAAGGCGTTGCCAGATCACTTTAAATACAGTCGGGAACATTGTTCCTCGGATTTTCACAAAATTAATACAGATCATCTCAATGAGGAAGAAAAAATACAGTTGTCTCAACTTTGTGAAATTCTCTGATTTGGTATTTTACGAAGGCGACAAATTGTCATTTACGAACCAAGTGAAACACGAAATCAAACTTACGGACAACAAGCCCGTGTTCTGCAGGCCATTTCGATTCAGTCCCACCGAATCAGCTGAAATTCAAAATCAGATAAACAAACTTCTAGATCAAAACATAATTAGGCACAGTCATTCGCCTTGGAGCGCACCAGTATTCCTAGTTTCAAAGAAGATGGACGCATCCAAAATAAAGAAATGGAGAATGGTCGTAGATTTTAGAAAACTAAACGAAAAGACGGTAAGGACAGATATCCTATGCCCAACATTAACGATGTCCTCGATAGAATAGGCAGAGCCAAATATTTTACAGCCATAGATCTCGCGAGTGGCTACCATCAAATTGAAATGGAGCCAAGAGACACATAAAAAACAGCCTTCACGGCACAAGCAGGACATTACGAGTTTCTTCGTATGCCGTTCGGACTGACTAACGCACCAGCGACTTTCCAAAGAGTCATGGATAACGTCTTAGCGGATCTCAAAGGAGATTGTTGTCTAGTATATTTAGATGACATTATAGTTTTCTCACCGTCTTTACAAGAACATATCAGCGACCTAGAATCCGTATTTTCCAGACTAAGACAGGCAAATTTAAAAATTCAACCGGACAAGTCCGAATTCTTACGCAAAGAAATAGAATATTTAAGGCATATAGTTACAGAAGAGGGTATCAAGCCAAGAAAATTGAGGCCGTAAAGGCTTTTCCAATTCCGACTACGAGGAAGGAAATTAAATCTTTCCTTGGCCTTTTGGGATACTATAGGAAATTCATCAAAGATTTCGCAAAGATCACCAAGCCCATGACCAAACAATTGAAAGGAAAAGCCGCGGTATTACAGACCGAGGAGTTCAAAGAAGCGTTCAATACTTGCAAAACTCTACTCTGTAATGACCCTTTATTGAAATATCCTGAGTTTACCAAACCCTTCATTTTGACCACGGATGCCAGCAATGTGGCGTTAGGTGCAGTTCTTTCCCAAGGGACTCTGGGTTCGGATAGACCAGTATGTTTCGCTAGCAGGACGCTCAATGATCGGGAAGTAATTTACTCGATCGTGGAAAAAGAGATGTTAGCCATTATTTGGGCAACCAAATATTTTCGGCCTTATCTCTTCGTACAAAAATTCCAGATAGTCACCGATCACAAACCTTTAACCTGGCTGATGAACTTCAAACAACCAAATTCAAAATTGGTCAGGTGGAAGTTGCAGCTGTTGGAATACGACTATGAAGTAGTATACAAAAAAGGATCTCAAAACGTCGTGGCCGATGCCTTAAGTCGTGTAGAAATACAGACAAATTGCATATCCAATTCTCTACCTAACAATTTGACAAATTCAAAATCTATAATTATTTCAGATAGACCATTGAACGAATTTAAAACACAGTACCTTTTTGAAATAGGTAATAAGGAAAAAACAAGAAATTGCATTTTATTCAAGAATAAGTTTAGACGCACCATATCCAAAGTTAGTTTCGACCTTAACGGGATTACGGATATTTTACGAGAAATCCTAGCACTCAGCAGATTACACGCAATTTTCGCTTCAGATTCTATTTTTAACTTAATACAGGAAGCCCACCTTAAGTATTTTCAAAATTATAAGATTATCAGATGCAAATATTTTTTAACAGATGTCACTACTACGCTGGAACAACAGTCAGTAGTTAGGGACTATCACCAAAAAAACAACCATCGGGGAATTGAAGAAACTTTAAACCATTTAAAAAGAACACTCTATTTCCCCTACATGAAACAGAAAATTACACAAATAATAAATCAATGCGATATTTGTCAAAAACTAAAGTATGACAGAAGACCACCCAAACCTGTGTATCAAAAAACAGAAATTCCTGAAGTACCATTACAGATAGTAAACATGGATATTTACACTATTAATGGTCAAACAATTCTGACTCTGATCGACAAACTTTCAAAATTTACTAGCGCTTATACAATTCCGGCTAGGAGTTGTATAAATGTAATCAAATCTTTAAGACACTATCTTTGTGTTGTGGGTATTCCAACAAAGTTGATATATGACCAGGGCGCTGAATTTTCTGGGAAGACAATATAATATTGTAGACTTATGTAGACAATATAATATTGTCACTCATGTAACATCATTTCAACAATCCACAAACAATTCACCCGTGGAAAGATTGCATTCCTCGCTAACCGAAATTTATAGAATTATTTACGAGACCAGGAAGGCTAATAAGCTAGAACAGGATCACGAAGAAATCTATTTGAAACTCTAACCACTTACAACAACAGTATACATTCTGCCACTAGATGTACACCTTTTGAATTACTCTCTGGTAGGACCCACATTTTTAATAAGGAAATCGAGTATAATTCTGAACATGATTACCTACAAAAACTTAATGAATTTCAAAGCACACTGTATCCAAAAATCAAAGCCCAACTAGAAGAAAAGATGAACCGTAGAATCGAAAAATTAAATGAAAATAGAACGCAACCAGCTTCACTTAGGACAGACGATGTAATATTCAGAAGAGAAAACAGGAGGAATAAACTCACTCCTCGTTTCTCTGAACACAAAGTACTAAAAGACAACAAGATTACACTAATATCCACAAAGAAACAAAAATTACACAAAGCAAAAATTAAGAATAGGATTAAAACAAACAAAATTCCTATTAATCTTACAGATTCGCATGCATCGCAACCCAGGACTTAAAGGTCCAAAAATTAGGAAACGACACCCCTTTGCTCAAAATAAATATGGGACAAGCCAAAATAATACAGTCGCACAAATACCTTACGCATAGAATTAATCTACAAGATTTTATGGACGGCGTCGTTAATTTCGAAAAAGCAATTAATCAATTGAAAGAAAACACCGACTCTAAAGACGAAATCGATAGCTTATCAACGAAACTTCAACAGCTAAGAGGCAGGGTAGAAAGGTTATTAGCCCAAAAGAGATCAAGACGGGGACTAATAAACGGACTAGGTAAAGTTGTTAAAATAGTTACTGGAAATTTAGACGAGGACGACGGACGTAGAATTGAGAATAATTTTAAAACAATCACGGACAACCAAAAAGAACTGACAGCAAACGCCAACAAACAAGAAATATTTAACAATAACATAAAAGCGAGATTTGATAATATTACGGAACACATAAATAGGGAGCAACAAATAATTAACCAATACCTAAACAACTACAAAAATATGATTTTCAAAGACATAAATTCCGAACACCATCTATCACACATACTTCAATATATATCTCGAATTAACATAAACATTGATGTATTATCTAATCATTTAAATAATATAGAAGAAAGTATGTTACTAGCCAAACTAAATATTGTACCCAATTTCATTGTATCAGAACAGGAACTAACGATAATCAGACAGTAGTTAAACGACCCAGAATTATGTAACTTGTCTAATGAACATATTCTCGACATACTAGAATTAGACACTTTTAGGAGCGGAATTAAGATCAATTTTAGAATTAAAATACCTACATTTAAACAGAATGTCTACCAATTCTCACATATTGTCCCTTGGCCTATTAATGAATCTAAATTTTTAATCCTACCCAATTATATGGCATACCATAATGCCAATGATGTACATTATTTTATGATCAAATGTAATAGGGTACACAAACACTATATCTGCGAAAACTTGTTATCAATCAAAGACAATCCTGAAACCGAGTGCCTCAATGGCATATTCACGCTAAATACTGCCAATTGTAAAGTCAAGGAGATAAGAAACCAAGAGATAATAACAGAAATAGAACCAGGACACGTCCTAATTGTAAACACAAGCAACTCCACCATTGCATCAAATTGTACAACTAAAATCCCTATAAAAGGATCTGCTTTAGTTACGTTCTATAGCTGCGAAGTATTCATAAACCAAATTCCCTAGGACAAAGAGTTGTCATCATACGAGGAGAAAATAGACGTTACAATTCCAATTATACAAAATATTAACTTCACTGAACATATCGAAGACATTAACCTACACAATCTAAATCTAAGGTCCATCAATGCTTCCAATTCAATTATTTACTGGAAAAATTTGACAACCACCAATTTTGGAGCGGTATATCTACTATTATTAATCGGAATCTTTGTATCAGTCCTCTTGATCAACACGAAGAAGAAAATCATATTCTCCACCATACCAGAGCCGAGTTTCGTGATGTCCACACCTTCGCTTTGGCCGTCACTTCAATCCAGGAGGGGAGGAGTTACCGACCAGTCGATAGGTAACGAGCCTCCAGCCAAGCCACCCAGAGCTACCCTGGAATTGGTACACTGACCTGGTGGCCACTTACCATCTACATTTGGATGCAACTATGTCGCAATCCAAATAATTGCCCAAAGCCGGGCAACGACCACTTGAGTCGTTGCCCTGCTAACGTTTTTGCTGACACTGCAACAGGATGCCCCAACCCTCCAAATAAACATTCATTTATTTCTTGTATTATGTATTAAGCATTTATGTATAGCATGTAAGATTTCCTATGTATACTTCGGCGGCGGTGGCTTCTTGGCACCGCTGAATAATATATAGTCTCAGTTTAAGAATTAACTCCAAGCCGAACGGTCTACAATATTTCTGCAAACTTTAAATTGAATTAAAAACTATCAGCGGACATCTCATCAAATCTAGAGGACCACCCCCATTTTGGACTAAGGAATAACTATAACTCGCGCCTCAGTTAATTTTTAAAGTAAAATAATTTCTGCAAACCTATGGATGGTTGTAACTTACGTAAAGTTAATTTCCTGGCAAACTTTGTGATATTGTGTAGTAATAAGAACTAAGTAAGCAACTACTCTTAATAAACATGGCCAAAGTAGTTTTAAGTTATATAGTTAGGTTATATTTTAATGTGTGTGTAACCCTGGATATATTTTGTGTGTGCTATCCCTGGTTTGTAAAAGTATCGATGTGTTTTGCATCCCTAAAAAAAGACGCACGAAGAAGAGAGCGAGGCATTCGAAAAAGCGTGGCCGGTGCGATCGAACGAAAAAGCTGAATAAAAGATAATTAAATTATAGCAGAACAAAGAATACTATAATTGTAAACTCTTATTTAAACTAATATTTTATATTATTTATACTTGTTAATATTGAAGTATTCCCAAATATTTAATGATTATAATTTTAAGGCAGTTTGAAATTTTTGTGACTTACGCAATTAAAATAAGCCTGTAAGAATATAATATTAATAATAAAATGACATCAAAAATGACTGCAACTGTCCCCCCCAGATTAAGCAAACTATTTCGTTTCTTGTAACCTGAAGTTATCTCCTCTGACTCTTTGTAAATGATAAAAATGATAAAAAGGCAACGATTTGTCAACCGCTTGAAATAGAAATAGTTTAAGCTCTGCCATTTCGGTAGATTACTGACATTCAAGAAATTTAGGACCAATGCGATAGATGTTATCCTTCTTTGTTTTTTTTTAATTTTTTACTGTACCCAATACCCGTAAACATGCTCAATAAGGCATCAAAGCCTTTTTTTGCATTTGCTCTTGCTTGTAAAACTCTCACTTTTTGTTTTTCATTGTGTTTTTTTTTTCTGAATCAACAATATGTTGAAAATATCTGTACAATCACGTTCACGTAGGAAAAACTTTAAATCGATTTTCCCAAAAACGTCTTATTTGGTGTTCGTGAAAATCAGAACTCAAAATAAAATAAAAGATCGGTTACCTTTTGAGAATTTGAACATTACTTCTGCGTATAAATCAGTAGGAATCACGAAGAGTGTTTTTAATTTGTTAATAACAAATTAACCGCAATTTTTTTTAGCTAAACTCGCGTTGTTCACTTTAAGTGTTAAAAAAATAAGTGTAAAAAATAGCTTTTTGGGATTACCTCGAAAAACTCATCAGCTCTAAATTAAAATTTTTATTCAAAAAATCCGTCTATAAGTTTCGATGTTCACCGCTAACTAAATTTTTTTTCAAGCCGCTTCCGAAGATTTACGGCTTATTTTTATTAAATTTAAAAAAAAAATTTTTCTTACATTCTTTAAAAGTTGTATAATTATATGTAACTAATTAAAAAAAATAAAAATATTATGGGTGTCATAAAAATATGCGTTTTTTTCGCTTTTAATCCTCGTTGCCTCGTCGTCCAGTAATAGCACGCGATTTTCAGTACAATCCTTACGCTTTTGATGCTTCTTTTCGACTTTGCCCGAGTCCAACATACGACGCGTACCACCTCGCGCTGTGGTGAATTTATGGATTCCGTCTTGGGCTCTTGTGTCCTGAAATTATAATACCCTCTAGAAAGGGTATAAGAACTTTGGTTACTTAGCCAATGCTTTACGATTTTAGCCGTGTGCTTGAGGTCTCCATCTTGTTGATATGTTATTTCTTCAGTGGGGTAAGCACATTTTTCAATAAAATTTGGAATATTGGCCTCCAAAATACTAAGATAGTCTGCAAAACATCAAAGCTTCAATTTTTGTAAACATTTAATTTTTGCAATAGCTGCAAGTGTATATGTACTTCACCTTGCTGAAGTTCGCTTCCTTTCTTGTTCTTTATTTTTTTTGGATTTAGTAACGCTTTAATTATTCCAAATAACGAAGAAATGGGAGACTCAGCCGGTTCTGGTGGGCCGTGATGTTGACTATGGCCAAGGCCGACACAGCAGGTTTTCTCATTGAACTTCCCAATTGATTTACGAACCAAGTTCCGTTGAGGGCTACCTTGTCAGAATAGGTTACCAGGTAGGTTCCGGATATTTTTGTCTCTCGCCCTTGGTTATCGGTTATGGTCACGTTGGCATCGTTCACGATGAGGGTGCCATGATCCACAATGGTAACCGGATCCAGGTGACCTGGGAGTGTGGAGCAGTGCGCAATAGCCCCAGAAACAATTTGCTGTGCGCAGGTGCCATTTTGCAGCTCCCTGCAGAAGGTGGCGCCGACCGTCGTTTTGCAATGACCGATGTTAAGGTTTCGCGCTGGGCATTCGGCGACAAGGTTCCCATCTTGAAAGTCCAGGATTTTTTTCTGGTGCTGAACTGGATAGACTGTTATCTTCTTACATATTAATTTAGGGCTAGGGAGTTTAATGAGAAAATGTAGAATTTCGGAATTTTGAAAAACGCTAATACTAGATACCTCTAATAATTCTATCAAACTAACGTCAATAAGCTGTCTGTCCTTGAATATCGGAACTATCCAAAATTGCTGGACTTACGATGTTTAATTTTGCCAGGGTTAAGCTCATTAAAATGTTTTCTAGATCCGTGATTACAATTCTATTTTTTGCTAGAATAATTTCCAAAAGGCTGGTTTCTTTGTCTGTTTCGAATGAATCCATTGAGTTTGTGAATTCATTTAGACGTTTCTGAAATTTGATATTTAACTCTGTTTGTCCTTCATCTGTTCTTATTAATTGTTCTTGATTGAATTTTATTTGCTCCCAATCGTTAAAGTCGGGTGTGCCGGCAATAACTTTTAGAGCTGTCCCGAGTAAGTTAATACTCCTAGCGGCTCTATGGTGGATTTTTAAGGTTGGTGACTACTTGCGAATATTTGTAAGGTCCGTCATTATGACTGGTGTCCTGTGATCGTCTGTAAATGTCTTCGTCATTGTTTCCGTCTGGTCGGCGTAGTCTTCATAAGTCTTCACGTTCGTTGAGTGCTGTAGGTATCCGTAGGACTCCCAGATGACAATTTCGTTGTCTTCTATCGGGATGTAGTCTGCGTTCGTGTAGTCATTAAGTTTTACTGTCGCGTCCGTCCTGACAGCCGTAAGTAAAAAAACTAAAACGAATTTTCCTAACCTAGAAAAATATAAAAATAATAGAAAAAGGGGTTCAGTAATCTCGCGAAGATGGTTAGCGTAGATTGTCCTTGTGGACCACCCTCCCCTCAATTTGGACCGTGGTCCCCAGGTCTGCTTCAATGATTTTTTTCCGAACATAGTGGCGAGAGCTTGTTTCCTATGCGTTTGTTTACCTTTAAGAAAACTTTTTCACCAGCTTGATAGCCCTTTTGGGTCCTATCTTTGTTTACCTGGTCGAGGGATTTTTCTTGAGCCTGTTGGATTCTCTTTCTAATTCTGCTTTCGAAATCCGCGGGTTTTGAGTGAACAATCTCTATGGGTTTTTTGTTGGTTACTGAGTGGATAGAATTGTTGTATTTGTTGGTTGCCAAAAGAATTAGTTCGGTCGTATCGCTTAAGTTGCCCTCTATTTTCAAGCATCTGGCTATTTCTGCCAGGGTACTATGAAACCTTTCTATGCTATGTAGGGGCGGGGCGTTGGCGATGGTGATATTGAAATGATTCATGAGTATCGATTTAATTGTTTCGGAGTTGAACGGCCTTTCGTTATCACAATAAATTGTTTTGATTTTTGGGAAGAAATTTATTATGTGCAGTATAGGGGATTTTACGTCCACTATGGCCCTCGATGCGATAGCCTGCACCGTGGCGAAATTTATCGATGCATGTTTGAAAAAGGGTTCCATCTGTTGAAAAAATGTCGATGTGGAGAATTTCCCCCACAAAAGAAGGTATCGGTGACTCTGCCACCACTTGCTTAGATGGATGGCGTTTGTATTTTGCCATTGAACAGGTTTTGCAATTCAAAGTTGTTTCTGTTGCTAACCGAAGCATTTTAGGGAAAAAATAGTCCCTTAAGATTTGCTTTACATTTTCTTGTGCTGCTCGGTGAGCCCTGTTGTGTTCTGCTATGACAATTTCCCTGCTCAGTTGTATCCGTTATGTCCTGCACGAAGCTTTTCGTATATTTGAATGACGTGCTGGGGAACAATTCGACTAGTCGATGTTGAATAAATGCCAAGATCGGTAGGGAGCCACCTCAGCATTAACTAAATCTTGTAAAATGTTAAGCAGACTTTTTCGGTTAGAAATTTTTATTACGTGTCGCACCTTGCTTTTAAACAAGATGAATGTGTCAACAGAGGAGCTGTTTCCTTCCTCAATAACTATTTGGTTCCGGAAACAGTTTACTGGGTTGTCCGTCGTGTCTTTGGTGTATGTCAGTGATTGTTCGCTGTGAATGGTTGCTACGTCTGATTCTATTTCGTCTTCTAAGACGTTTATGTTCTGGCGAGACAGCGCGTCTGCCACAAGGTTTTCTTTGCCAGGTTTATAAACTAATTTCGCGCCGTGATCGTCGATAATCCCCTAAGAGCGTTTTAGTTTCGCGTTAGGGTTTTTGTCCGAGACGGCAAAGGTAAGTGGCTGGTGGTCGGTAAAGATCTGCAAGCCTTTCACTCCGTTCAAGTAATTCCGGAGGTTTTTCAGTGCCCAAACTATAGCGAGGAGCTCTCGCTCGTTGGTTGCATGATTTTTTTCGTTGTCCCGCAGCGCTCGTGATATCATAGTGATTGGGGCGGCCATCTTGTGATAGTACTGCTCCCAATCCAGAGCCTGACGCATCAGTCGTCAAGTCAAATGGCTTTTTGAAGTCCAGGTAGGATAGCAGAACGTCCTCTGATGCCAATATCTCTCTCAGCCTGTCAAACGTTTCTCTCTGTTCCTTGGTCATATCTATGTCGACTTTTCTCGACTGATATTTGCTAATTTTACCATTTTCTCCCTTTCGGATATTCGTTAAGGGTCTTGCGATAGTCGCGAAGTTTTTTATGAAGCACCTATAATAGCTTGCTAGTCCCAGGAAAGATCTGAGTTCGTATAACGTTCTAGGCGGGGGGAATTGTTTTATTGCTTTGATCTTCTCAGGTGAAGTTCGTAGCCCTGTTTGAGACACTATGAATCCCAAGTATTCGACGCTTTTTTTTGAAGAACTTTGACTTTTCTTGGGACACTCTCATGGCCCGCCTCTAAGAGTTTCGTTAAGGCCCAATCCACGTCCCTAACATGGTCCTCTTTTGTTTTGGAAAATATTATAACGTCATCGACATACACATAGCATATCTTTGAAATTCCTTTCCGGAGGACGATGTCGATGGCCCTCTGGAAAATGCTCGGGGCATTTTTAAGTCCAAATGGCAGTCTACAGAATTCGTATTTGCCGTTGTTGATTGAAAATGCTGTCTTTTCCCTGTCCTTTTCTGCCAGCTCTATCTGATGAAAGCCTGACTTGAGGTCGAGTGTCGTAAAAAATTTCGACTCGCCCATATTCGAAAGTATTGTCGAGATGGTAGGGATAGGGTATCTATCGTCTACGGTTTTTTGGTTGAGTTTTCTAAAGTCGATAACTAATCGCTTCTTTTTAACCCCATTTTGGTCAGTTCCTTTTTTGTCCACAACCCAGGTAGGGTTATTATATGGGGACTTGGATGGCCTTATTACGCCGTCCGCAAGAAGTTGTTTAACCTCTGCATTGACGAATTCGGTTACACCCATGGGGTGCGGGTATGACTTAGAGTATACCGGTTCCCCATCTGTTTTAATCGTTGCCAATGTGTTTATGTTGAAAGGCAGCGCTTCGTCCGGATCGGCGAAGGCTTTATGATTTTTTACAATCATTTTATCGAAGGTGGCTTTAACTGCCAGAGGAACGTCCTTGTCATCGATTTTTATGAAGTTAACGTTTTCCGCTTTAGCAAACTGGATATTTTCAGTTCCATTGCTAGTGTGCAGAACATTGTTAGTAAAATCGAACTTCGCATTTACTTGTTTAAGTAAGTCGAGTCCGATAATGCCGTTAAAATCCTTAAGGTCATTAAGAATGAAAAAGGGTGTTTTTACGTTGAGCACTGAAACTAGACATTTGTTATCTATTTTAGTAAAGCCATGGATCGACTTTACTGTGAAGGGTTTATCCGCTGCCACGATGCCTTTCAGCCCCGGGAGTGGAGTAATGTAATTTTCTTTTCCTGCTACCGTACGTGTAATGTAAGGAAGCAGGGATTTTATTCTAAAAAATTGCAGGAGTCTTCTCCAGCTAACTCGTCCTCTATCTCCGTGGTGCTTGCTTGCGCAACGAAGTCATATTCCTCATCGTCGGTTTTTTCTTCCGGCATGAAGTTTATTTTTTGTTGGGATCGTGTCGACCCCCTTTGCCACGCCGTGGGCTGCTTGAACCTGGAGGAGGTGTCGACCTCCATTGGTTCTGGTGCTGGTTGGCTTGGACCTGCGCTATTATATGGTTTTTGTTTAAAGGAACCGCTCTGAGTAAGTTAATACTCCTAGCGGCTCTATGGTGGATTTTTAAGGTTGTGAGGAGTCTTAAAACTCCCCACAAATTCCGAGGCAGGAGAGCTGCATAGCAACAGCGAAGGAGGCGAGAATGCCGGAGGAGTCAAGGGCAACAAGGTCAAACGGTAAACAACGGACCTTGGACCCGGGCAAAGCGGAGACACCGTGGACTAACGGTACCACGCTGGACATTGGACCCTCACACGGCAAGGGCAAAAGGGTCGAACGGTAAAATGGCGGACTTCGGACCCGCACAAAGAGGACGCACCGTGAACTAACGGTGCGGCAGTGGACCTTGGACCCGATCACGCGAGCTGGGAAAGGGAAATAACGGGACCATCACAGGCTATAAAAGGCGGCGCAAGCGCAGCACAGAGGAAGTAATAGTGCGAGAATCAAAGCGAGTGCGTGTACGCGAGACCAGTAGCAAGTTAATCAAGTGCCGAGTACCAGGATCAATATCGCAAAGTCGAGTCGCCGATCGACTGAGATCCAACGGGTGCTAGGTCGTGGTTAAATCGAACTCAGGGAGTCCTTGCGTGGAGTCTGCGATAAAGGTGGCTGGGCAAAGAGGTCGAACCTAGTTCTACCTGCTAGGCGATACACCTTGCCGACACAATCCGGACCAACTTAGGGAGCCTGCGACAAAGGTGGCTAGGCGAAAAGGCTGAACCTTGTTCTACCTGCTAGGCGAAACACCTTGCCGGTCCCGCCAGTGAGGTTCGCATAACATCCAGAGTCTCGAAGGAGCCGCCACGAGTCAGATACCAGCAAGCAGTCGACGACGAGGAGCGACGCCGCGAAGGACAGCGACGAGGAGCGACGCCGCAGAGGACGACGACGAGGAGCAGCAGCAGCTGAAGAGCCGCGAGGCTTGTAGAAGGAGACGAATAAAGACAGTTACGAGCCCAACAGAACTCTGGCGTTATTCTTTGGTCAAAGGCAATCACCCAATATAAATTTGGTGGAACGAACCCATAACCTCTCTGAGCTAGCCGCCCGTTAACGTAGCGAGCGAGAATACATAGAAATCAGGTCGTTACATCTGGCGCCCATGAGTGATTGCCCTGACCAAGAGAACAAAAGATCAAAGATGGGAAAGTCCTGGATTTATAATCTCAGGAAGGAGGACTTCGCCGAGGTGAGCAATGTTCTGGGAATAGAACTCGAGGGCTCGGTAGAGGCGATGAGGAAGACCCTGGCAGAGACGGTTGACCGCATAACAGAAGACCCGGTAGTGGCAGAGTTAGTGGCAGGTCTGGAGGTCAAATTCCGGAAGCTGCCGATGCCAAAATTCAAACTAACAGCCGCAGATGCCGAAGGCCTTATAGCAAGCCTGGATATTCAGAGCATGGCAAGCGACGGCAGGCAACGAGAAGGCAGCCGCGAGAGGAAAGAAAGCGTACGGCCACATCCGCAGGACTACGCCAAGGTGGCCAAGCAAGTCCGATAGTGGAACTTTCGGTATGACGGCAACGACAAGCCACTGGAGGTCCTGGAGCAGGTGGAGTGGTCAGCCGTGACATATGGTCTGGATATAAACCAGATCCCACGAGCAACGCCGGAGCTGCTGCAGGGCAGAGCCCTAAAGTGGTTCATAGCCAACAACCGGCAGTGGGACAACTGGGGAGACTTCATATTCAGCTTCCAAGGATTTTTCCTTCCTCGAGGCTACATGGAGATGCTAGCGGACCAGGTCAGGCAGCGGAGGCAAACATACGGGGAAAAATTTAAAGATTACATGGTGGACATGCAGACGATGATGCGGCCCCTGGGTATGTCTGCCAAAGAAGTCCTGAACAGGATAAAGGAGAACAGCACGCCGGCCCTCCGAATGTTTATCCGGCCGTACGAGTGTCGGCACCTGGACACCCTGATGGCGCTGGCAGACGAGTTCGAGGAGCTGGAGGAGCAACGGGAGAAGTTTGAAATGGAAAACCACTCCCAGAGGACACAGAACCGCCCAGTGCCAAGGCCAAGGGCAGAGCAGGGTGCGGTGTGTAGGCGGTGCCAGGAGGACACGGAGGCGCCTTGAAGGCATACGCCGCAGGAACACGGACCACCAGCCGATCGCAGTGGATTTATACAGAATCCGGCCAACGCGTGTCGCAGATGCGGGGGCGCGGACCATTGGACGAAGGAGTGCCGGAACCGGCGACTCACATTCTGCTGGCGATGCGGAAAGATAGGCGTCCGAACGGTGGAGTGCTGTTCGGGAAACGCGCAACGATCCCAGCCTCCGAGGGGCGGCCAGGGATCGTAAGGTGCTGCCTCTCAAAAATAATGGGCGACCTGAAGGCGGAAGAAATGCAACTGTCCGCCACAGTGCTCATAGGTGACGCGATCGTTAAGGCCACGGTGGAAACCGGCGCGACAGCGAGTTTCATCAGCAAAGAGCTGGCGGACAGGCTGCAGGCGGCAGGAAAGGTTGGACCCACAAAGAGGCAAGTAGGGATGGCGGACGGTAGATGCGGGGACGTAAAATCGCAGTTAGAAATTCAAATCGGACTTGGCACAAGAAAAGTGTCAATGGAGCTGCTGATCATCCCAGGTGTAAAGTTGGATGTATGTATGTTAGACTTGATTTTATAAACACAAGAAAAGAGTGCACTGTAATGTTAATATATATATTGGGCTTTATTATTTCGTCCGTTTAGATCGGGACTCATTTTTAGAATGCTCACTTAAGACTAATGTTGGCTTGGCTTACAATTCATATAGCTGCACGAGCAGCGCCGCGGCCAACGCTTATGTATCTCAATATATATGTTAATGTATAAGTAAGTGTATTTAGGCGGCGCAAGCAGCGCATGGTCGGCCGCGCATGCAGACATGCCGACTCAGCATTTAGGATGTGCATAACATTGTTGTATGGGTCGGATTGCTTTGCACTTGAAGTGCTGGGAATATTCGGACATAAACAAATGCTACAATGTTACAGTGATATAAGCGGTACAGTGTGTACCCTATATATGAGCATACTACATCTCCTACTTTTGAAAAATAACGTAATCTATGGAGTTATTTTGTTAATTATTGTGTTAGGTATATATATATACGTATGTTTATAAAAATTAGCAAATTAGTAAAAATTTTTTTTTTTTTTTGTTATTATTATTATTTTTTTTGTTTAATATAGTAAATATTGGAAAACTTAGTGAAGTTGAAACTTTGAAAATTTATGCGACTATTTCTTATTATTTATTATAAAATGTATTATGTATTTGTATTCCTATATTTTTATTATAGTAAAGTAATAAAATTTTTTTTTGTTTTTTTTTTTTTGTTTTTTTTTTTTTTTGAAGAGAAAATTTTATGTTATTTTATTTCTTTTTTTTTTTTCTTATGAATGGCCATCCTACAAAATCTATTCTATACAAATTTTTAATCTATCTTTATGAACTGTCTGTGTTTTATTTTTTGCATTTAAAATAGTTATATTATTATTGGATTCTATCTTCTTTACTATATATGGTCCTGAATATTTAAAGTCTAAAACCTGGTCTCCTATTTTTAATTCAAAGTCTAAACTATTTTTGTCGTATCTATCTTTTTGTTTTTGTTTATTAGTTTATATCATTATTCTGGCTCTTTTATATGCCTGTTCTAATCTAAATTTAGATTCCTTAGCATAATCTTCTATATTATATAATGGTTCTATTCTATCTATGCTATTGAAATGTTTTGATAAGTTTGGAGTTTTCCCAAAAACTAGTTCATATGGACAATAATTATGTGCCATAGAGGGTGTTGTGTTAAAGCAGTATACGAAGTATTGTAGCCATACATCCCAATCTGTTTTATCAACTGAGATGTATGAGCGTATGAACTCGTTAAGTGTTCTGTGGCTTCGCTCCACTGTTCCGACAGACTGGTGATGGTGTGCAGTAGAATTTATGTTTTTGATATTTAAATTTTTACATAAATCTTCAATTATTGAATTTTTATATTCCGTTCCCATGTCCGTAATGAACGTCTTCATTGGACCGTACTTCAGAATAAAATCTTCGAATATAGCTTTTGCTATTGTTTTTGCACTTTTATTTTGAATTGGTATTGCTACAAGGTATTTTGTTAAATCGCAGATTAAAGTAACTGCGTATTCATTCCCTTGTTCAGACTTAGGTAGTGGACCGATCGTGTCCACGATTACCCTGTCAAAAGCTGTTTGCGGTGTTTCCGTAATTGTTAATGGGGTCTTCGTATGCGTGATTATTTTCGCTTTTTGACATTTTAGACATTTTCGTACGTACTCTGTAATATATCGAGTCATTCCTTTCCAAAAGTAATGTCTTTTGACCTTGGCCAAGGTTTTAGAAATGCCAGTATGACCTCCTTGAATTGGTTCATCATGGTATGTAGACATAATTGCTTCTTTTTCTTTTTCAGAATTTATTAGGGTCACCGGGTTGAGTAGCGCTACTCTCAATGATTTTAATGTTTTATTGCCCATTTCCTTGAAATTATCTATTGAAATGTATTCAAAGATATTTTCCCACGGTGCCAGTTTGAGTTGGCTGATTTGATGTATACCGGCTTGCTTCTCAAGCCTTTGGAAAAACTGACCTAAGTCAAGGACTCCATTGGTATATAAATCGCTAACATCATATCTTGCAGTAACTTTTTTTCCATGTTTAAATAAACATAGCATATTTTTTACATGCAAGGTCACTACTTTACGTACTTCGTCATTGTTTATGACTCCGTATACGTTGGGCTTTGAAGCTTTTTCCATAGATTGCCTAGGCAAGTCTATTTCTTTTTCTCCTGCGCAGGATTTCTGTCTACTTTGATTTCTTGTAATGACTTTATGTATATTTCCGGTTATATTTTGTAGTTCTTTGATGGTTATTCTTGATAACGCATCAGCTACGTAATTGTCTTTTCCCTTTAAATATTCAACGGTGAAGTTGTATTCTTCTAATTCTAGCCTCATACGTGTCAGTTTGGAACTTGGGTTAGTCATTGAGAACAAGTATGTTAACGGTCTGTGATCGGTTTTGATAATGAAATGTTTGCCATAAATGTATGGTCGAAAATGTAATATTGCCCAATGTATTGCAGCTAGTTCCTGCTCGGTAGTACACTTATTACTTTCTCCCTTGGTAAAATCTCTTGATGCATATGCAATGGGGAGTTGGAGTCCGTTATGGTTTTGAGTTAAAACCGCTCCACATGCTTGCTTACTTGCATCAGTAATTATACAAAATTATTTACTAAAATCTGGATATTGTAGCAAAGTAGGTTCCATAAGTTTTGTTTTTAAATATTCGAATGCGTTTTGGCATTCAGATGTCCATTCAAAAGGAACATTCTTTTTACATAATCGTGTTATGTGCCGTGAATAATCGGCGAAATTTTTTATGAATCTTCTGTAGTAATTGCAGAATGCTACAAAACGTCTTGCGCTGTCTGCATCGTGTGGGACTGGATAATTCAGTATGACGTCATATTTCTTGTCATCTGGAAGTATTCCTTTATCTGTGCACTTATGACCTAGAAAAGTCACCTCATGCATAAAGAATGAACATTTTTGTGGATGTAACTTTAGGTTGTATTTCCTACATTTCTCAAAAACGTCTGTTAAGTTTTTAAGCATATGTTTTTCGGAACAACCTATAACTATTAAGTCATCCATATAAAGGAATGCTTGTGAAGGTTCAAGTCCAGAGAATGCAATAGTCATCATTCTCTGAAATGAATTTGGCGCTATTTTTAAGCCAAAGGTAATCGTGTGAATCGATACGAGCCATTGCTCGTTGAAAAGGAAGTTATGTCCCTTGAGCTTTTTTCAAGTTATATTTGATGAAATCCTGACATTAAATCAAGACATGAAAAGTATTTTGCTCGACCTAGTTGGTCTAAAATATCATCAATTCTAGGAAGTGGAAATTTATCGGACAATAATTTTTTATTAATCTGACGATAGTCAATTACTAATCGCCACTTTTTTTTTCTTCGGAACCTGGAACTGATTTCTTAGGGGCGAGCAATAATGGGCTATTGTATTCCGATACTGAAGGTTCGACTATCCGTCGGTGATTAGTTTTCCGACTGGCTTTTGAATTTCGTTCACCTGACCATGTGGGCTTCTATAGTTTTTTATGTAAACGGGTTCATCATCTTTCAATCTCAGTTCTTGTTTGTAGAAATTATTTGTGCTAATTGGTTCGGATTCTAATCCGAATATGTCATTATATTTTTTACATAAATTTGTGAGTTGGAATTTGAATTGTGGGGGAACATTTTCTGACAATTGGGATAATACAGACTTTTCTCTATTTTCTTTGTTTCCTTCAACTACTTCATAGTTCAATAGTGATTCAAATTTTAAATTGTCTGCACTGACCACTTTATCTTCGCTTGTTGTATTCAGTAGTCTTATGAAGGCATTTTGTGTTGTAGCTATTGTACTTGCTATATAAATTCCTTGCTCAATTTCTTGAGTTGGAATTAATACACTGTCCTCTTTTGAATTTAATTTTATTTTTCTAATGACTTGTGATCTTGCTAGCAGAAGAATTGAGTTATTGCCAGAACTGTATTCTATTGGAACATAAATTGGAAATTTTAAATTGTTTGGTCTTATTATAAGCCAATCTTCAGATGGCTGAAAATCTAATTGACAGTTGTATTTTTTAATAAAATCAATTCCTAAAATGCCATCACAAGGGACGGCTAAGTGTAAGTTTACGATATGAAAATCGTGTGGAATTATGTACTTGGTAGTCTGTATTTCAATTGATGTTAAGCCTTTGGATTTAGTAATTTCTTGGCTTATTCCCCGTATATCTATTATGTTATTATTTTGTACGTTTTGAAATATATCTGAATTTTCTTTTACTATAGAGATTTCGGCACCTGTGTCTACCAAAAAGACAAGTTCTTTTCCAGTAGTCACATGGGTGAATGAGACGAAAATATTCTGACTGAGATTAATAGTATGGACCGTTACTTTTTCTACTGTTGAACATTTAAAGGGGGTTCGGAGTTTCCCGAGGTGTCATTGGCTACCCTTACATTGCTTGTATTGTTGTTATTGTAGCCTCCGCTCGAGTTGCCACGGCCCCTTGAGTTTCCTCTGTAGTTGCCGCGACCATTGTTTTGGTTTATATTGTTGTAGTAACCATAATTGTTACCACGACGACGAAAATTACCTCTATAACTTCCACGTCCGCGGTTTCCGCCGCGCTGTGTATAATTGTTGTAGTAGAGGACCGAATTTGGTTGTCCAGTTGCTTCTGTGCAGTTGTTTACGAATTTTGAAACTGCTTCGTTCATTGTGTTTTAGTTGCCGGCTTGCATGATAAGTTTTACCTTATCAATCGTGCAGTTTTTAGTCATTGCTTTTACTGCGTGCTGTGTGGAATAACTTCTTGCTAGTTCTAGTGTTAAGCCGTCTGTTATGTATGCTCTTTCTAAAGCCTTCGTCATCTGCTCAATTTCTGATGTGTATTGGTTAGCAGTTTTATTTCGTTGCTGTAGGTTCATTAGCTTTGCTGACAATACCTCTACAGTTTCGCCTTTGACGTTGCTTTTTAACTTGGCGATTACTTCACCTACCGTTGTTTCGTTTCCAATTAGATTTCTTGCTACGCCCTTTAGTTTTGTCTTTATTAAAGAGACGGCTAGGCTTTCGTGTTCGCCTTTTATTGACTCTATAATATGCAATGCATCAATGAAACTGGTTAAGTTTTCTGCTTTACCATCGAAAACTGGTATAAGCTTTGATGCAGTGTTAATGAAGTCGATATTAGTTTGCGCCATTTCGAAGTTATTGTTCTTAATTATGTTTGCGCTTGAATCTGATTCTGAATCTGTTTTATTATCTGCGTTTGATAATAAAACGGCTGGGATAGTAAGATTATTTAAATCTTCTTCCTTAATTTCCGCGTTAAAATTTTCTTGCTCCGTTTGATCTAAACCAGTTGACTCTTCCAATGTTGATTCTTCATCGGTTTCAACTGTTATTGCGGTATTAAGAATGGTAGGTACAGAGATATCCAAATTAAATTTTTCTTTTATCAATATTAGGTTTTCTCTGAGCCTTTGCAAAAATTTTGATACCCTTGACCAATGGTCGTCATTTAATTTTTCCCGTTGCCCATGTATTAATATGCGCGCCTCGTTAAAACAATTTACTACTATTTCTGCGTGTTTTTTTATTGTGCTTCCTTGAATTGGTCTGTTTTGATTAAGGGATTTGTAGGATTTATCGAACTCTGTTTTTATTTTGTTCAATTTCGCATACAAATCGTTCCATTCAATGGCAATATTATCTATGTAATTTTACCATGAGGACCTTGGTTTCACCGAGTATAGAATGGTAATCCACGATCTCTTTTACTGAGACGTATGGCAAAGTATTTAGGATTAAACCTTTTATTTTTTTATTGTAAGCAAACAAAAGGCTAAATTCCAAATTGTACTTTTCCATATAAATATATTCGAATTCAGTGATTGTAATGAAGTTTTTATGGCAATGGAGAATATTTAATGCACGCATTCTAAATTCTGGATCTTTAGTAGTTATTTCCTCAAGACAGCTATCCAATTCTATCGTGTTAAATGCCATAATTTAAACAAAAATAATTAAAAAAAATTTTTTTTTTTTTTTAGGGGGGTATTAAATTGAACACTCTAATCTTTTGAAAAAGAAAATTTTCTTTTTTTTTTTTTATATCTTATCTTGATCGTGTGCTCTACTTAAATACTTCTTCTTTAAACATTTATTGTGCAATTTGTATATTTTGGTAATAAAATTTGCACTCAAGATGACAATGATTATTATTAAGAGTACATGTACCCAATATAGGTCAATATTGTTTGGTTCTTTATTAATAACGTTAGCTGTGGAGTCCACGGACTTAACGTCTACGATTCCCATTTTGGTTAGATGCACTTCTAATATATCGGTATTATTATAATTAATATGATATTCATCAGAGAATTTATCTATTCTATTGTCATTCATTCATATGAAGAGATTTTATGTGGATATACGTAAATATTTCTGTCTAGCTTTTAAAGTCTGAGGAGCACGCAGAAAAATAGCGTCATCAAACAAAAATGTAGGAATTTAGTTATTCAAATCTGATTGATTAAATTATTGTCTTGTGGCATAATCGCATAAATTTCATTTTATTAATATTGAAAATTGGAAGAAAAAAAAATTTTGTGTTAATATTCATATAACTGATTTACAATATTTTGCTCTATATAAACCAATATCAGTTATATGTTGTTAGTATATAGCCTAACAGTGGTTAGTGTTTTACGAGCAGCGCTTTCGCGCATCGGCTCGGGTTTAGAAGTTTATAATTAAAGACAACTTAGGCATTGGCATAAATGCAGCCCTTGTTGCGTTACTTTGCTCGTTTACAAAGTATTCTGTCCAGTTCTTTGATATTTTGTTCATGTGTTTCCTTCTTCCTTCCTGTGGGGTTGTTGCTATTTTCCTGTAGTCCTTCAATAATCGTCTCTGTTGCAGGAGTTTTACCCTTTTTCCACTCCTTTTTCTTTTGTGGATGGGTTTGCTGGACTCCTGTCGTGCCCTGTACTCAGCTATTGTGAGGGGGCGAGGTCCATCGTTGGGACACAATTCGAGGGCCTCTTGTAATGTTGGTGCGTCCCTTTGCTCAGCAGGAGCAGGTGCCTCCCACGACGGTGCAGAGGACGGACTGCCTTCCGCACTCATATGCTTCCTTCGTTGGTGTAGTCGGCGGTCTGCCTACCACACTTCAGTTTCCATCGTTGGTGCAGAAGGATTTGCCATTTTGTTGTTTGTTGTTTTTTTTTTTTTTTGTAGTCCGGGCCTTTTGGGCTCAGGCGGCGCCGGTGCTGGTCATCGCACAGACTAATTACTGTTTTTATTTATTTTTTTTTTTTGGCTGGAGATTTCGATTGACGATTTTCGAGGGATCGGCTTGCATCGTCCACATTGGACGGCCACACTTGTTAAGCACTGGCTCTAATTAGCTTAACTCGCCGATTTACGCATTTTGGGGCCAAAATAACGAAGATTACACAGCGCGCAGAGACAAAAATTAAACAGTCTCACTTCCTACTCGCGCACATGTCACGGTCGCCATGTAAAGTTGGATGTATGTATGTTAGACTTGATTTTATAAACACAAGAAAAGAGTGCACTGTAATGTTAATATATATATTGGGCTTTATTATTTCGTCCGTTTAGATCGGGACTCATTTTTAGAATGCTCACTTAAGACTAATGTTGGCTTGGCTTACAATTCATATAGCTGCACGAGCAGCGCCGCGGCCAACGCTTATGTATCTCAATATATAAGTTAAAAGATTGATTATGAGTTTTATATCTAAAAAATCTAACTTTTCTTTATTGAGTTTGATTAAGAACTAACTTACTTAGATTAAACAATTGTTTTATAGCTACGCGTCGCTCCATCGCTGCCGCCGTCTCTGCCGCTGTTGATGTTTCTGCTGACGTTCTTTCATATTATTGGTTGCTGCTCTTGGTCGCCGTCGCCGTTGGCCAAACTTAATTGTAATTGGCCAGTGCATTTTAATTATAGTTTTTGTTGTATGCACTAAGTTGAGTTCGATCAACTTTGGAAATTGGCTATTCTGCATTCCCACGATCGCTGACCAAAAGGTGCAAGCTAAGTTCGTTAGAACTTTATTGAGAGCATTGCTTTGCTGTTAGTTGTGCAATTAATGCTCTCTTCTACGGTTTGGGAAATTCTATTATTGAGGGCATTGCTTTGCTGTTTGTTGTGCAATCAATGCTTACTCATTTCCTCTGTCTGAGAAATTGTATTATTTTGGGTGTTAACTTATATGTTAATGTATACGTAAGTGTATTTAGGCGGCGCAAGCAGCGGCCGCGCATGAGAGAGAGAGTGTTATGCTCACATGGTAACCGAATGGTCGGCCGCGCATGCAGACATGCCGACTCAGCATTTAGGATGTGCATAACATTGTTGTATGGGTCGAATTGCTTTGCACTTGAAGTGCTGGGAATATTCGGACATTAACAAATGCTACAATGTTACAGTGATATAAGCGGTACAGTGTGTACCCTATATATGAGCATACTACACAGGAATGATTGACGAACTGGTGCTAGGATGGAACTTCCTCACCAAAATCGGAGCCGAGGTGAAATGCGCAGGTCACAGAGTGATGATACCGGCGAGGGACAGTCACCGAGGCTGGCTAGAGGAAAAACTGTCGGTAGCAGTCGTGGAAGCCGCGAAGGAATTTTCGGAGAAGGATGTGGACCAGTTTTTAAAGACCGAGTTGGAAAGCCTGGAAAATCTGCAAGGCACGTCATGGTGAGAAAGAAGACCGGGAAATGGAGGCTCTGTGTGGATTTCAGGCAGATCAACGCAAAATCCGTGAAGGATGCTTATCCAATGCCGATGATCAACTACATCCTGGACCAACTCCGAGAAGCTAAATATATTAGCACTAAATATATTAGGTACTGGCAGATACCGTTGGAGGCAGCCAGCAGGCAGTATACCGCATTCACAGTGCCAGGGAAAGGCCTGTTTCAATGGAAAGTTATGCCTTTCGGTTTACACTCGGCATCAGCAACATTCCAGCGGGCGTTGGACCAGGTAATTGGACCTGAAATGATGCCGCACGCTTTCGCGTATCAGGATGATATAATCGTCATCGGACGGACACTAGAGGAGCACATGCGGAACCTAAAGGAAGTATTCAGAAGACTGCGAGCGGCAAACCTGAAAGTAAACGCGGATAAGTGTAAATTCTTCAGGAAGGAACTTCAATACTTAGGGCATCGCATTACAGACCAGGGCATCGGGACGGATCCGGAAAAGGTATCAGCGATAGCATTGCTAAAACCACCGGCAACTGTCAAAGAACTACGGCAGTACTTGGGAGTGGCGTCGTGGTACAGGCGTTTTGTGCCAGATTTTGCCACGCTAGTGCATCCGCTGAACGCCCTTCTCCGAAAGGGTGTCAAATGGGAATGGACCGACGACCACCAGCAGGCCTTTGAAGCTGTCAAGGCAAGATTGGTCGCCGATCCAATTTTGGCATGCCCGGATTTTACAAAGCCGTTTGTGCTGCAGACCGATGCCAGCGATTATGGGCTGGGCGCCATTCTCACTCAAAATTCCGACCAGGGTGAGCGGGTGATCTCCTATTCCAGCCGGACCCTAAACGGGATCAGGAAAAAAGTTACTCCGCCACTGAAAAGGAATGTTAAGCAATCGTGTGGGCCATAAGGAAATTAAAGCCATACCTGGAGGGATACCACTTCAAAGTGATAACAGATCACATGGCCTTGAAGTGGTTGAATAGCATCGAGAGCCCAACCGGAAGAATCGCACGGTGGGCACTGGAGCTCAAGCAATACGACTTCGAAATCACATACAGGAAAGGACAGCTGAATATTGTGGCGGACGCACTGTCGCGGCAGCCCTTACCTGAAACCTGCCGAAGGTTGAAAACGAAGTCACTTGGTCAGCCAGCAAAACAAGCCGAATGTAGCTGGATAAGGGACATAAGGGCCAAGATAGCACAGAACCCCCAAAAATATCCGGACTATTTAGTGGAGGCTGACCGGCTGTACCGGCACATTCCTCACAGAGCAGGCAACGAGTATGTGGTCGCATGGAAGCTATGCGTACCAAGCGGGTCAAGGCAGCGAGTCATGGCCGAGAACCACGATATGCCGACGGCCGGACACATGGGCAGCCGGACGACGATCGCGAGGGTGGCAGCGAGGTATTATTGGCCGGGCATGCACCGCGTCATTAGGAAGCACGTGCGGAATTGTGAGAGCTGCCTCAGGTACAAGCCCAGTCAGCTCCAGGCAGCCGGAAAAATGCTCACACAGATCCCAGAGGAGCCCTGGGCCACAGTATGCGCCGATTTCGTTGGGCCGCTTCCTCGGTCGAAACACGGGAACTCGATACTACTAGTGCTCGTAGATCGGTTCTCGAAGTGGACGGAAATAGTGCCAATGCGTAGGGCTACCACGGAGACGCTGGAAAAGGCAATCCGGGAAAGAATTGTCTCAAGGTACGGCGTGCCGAAGGTCTTAATCACCGATAACGGGGTGCAGTTCACGAGCAGGGCGTTCAAGCGGTTTCTGACAGAGTTGGGAGTGCGGCACCAGTTCACAGACCCATACACACCACAAGAAAATCCCACGGAGAGGGCCAATAGAACTGTAAAAACAATGATCGCCCAGTTTGCCGGACAAGACCAGAGAACGTGGGATGAGAAATGGCCAGAATTGCAGCTGGCCGTGAACACTAGGGTAGCCGAGTCCACAGGGTATTCGCCGGCATTCGTCACGCAGGGTAGAGAGCCCAGGTTACCGAGCGCGTTGTTTGATGAAGAAACCACCGACACAGGAAGGGAAACCCAGACCCCGTCGGAGAATGCGAAAAAAATAAACGAAATCTTCGAGCTGGTCAGACGGAACATGGAGAAGGCGGCGCAACCCCAAAGCAAAGAGGGGCAGTCTCAACAAATCCGGCGTATCGGAGGAGCACTGTACCCTAACCGAAGAAAGGGGGAGGACGATACACAGTATCGAAATTAACGGTCAAGCACACACACACAGGCACACGCATCAGGAGCGCGAGAGCGGGACAGGGAGGGTTTAAAAAGCCGTAGGTACCGTTACCGGCTAAACACACACATGCACGGGTTGCGTAGGAGGCGTGTACACGGAGGGCACCGTTACTTTTAAACTTTACACGGACACAGAGCGGAGAGCGAGTCCCGTTACCGGTACACGTCTCCGCGAATAACGGAACAGAGGATACGTGGAAGAACCGAGGTTTCGTCAGCGACGGCGCTGCATGGTGCAGGTCTTTCCAAACAAGATCGTCATCATGAGCGCACGTAAGAGTAACACCCAACAACGAGCGGAGCACTAGGTGAGGGAGGAGCGCGCCAGGGAACAGCCAGTGGCGAAGTGGAGACGGGACTCCGATTCCGTTCTCCAGCTTCTGGCGTCCCCCCTGGTGTCGCGATCCCCGTCACCGGTCAGCGAGGCTGACGAGGAGTCCACCGGGGAGATCTCGGACGTGGAGCTGCCGTCCGAGGAGCACCAGGCGCAGACGCGACGGAGATCGCAGAGGTCGTCGCCATCTCTTCCGACGAGAGTGGGCCAGAGGACGCGAGTGAGGAGGAGGAGGAGGAGGAGGGGACGGAGACCGTCAGTCCCGAGGTGTCCTCGGACGAGGGCGACGTGGCGCGGCGAGCGGCGAGGGACCGGATGATCTTCCGCCGGTTGAGCAGGGCGACAGCAGGGCTCGCCAATGGGAGGCCCGGCGGGCGGCGAGGAGTGCAGCAGTCGCCGCGTGGCAGCAGAGGCTGAGGGACGCCGAGGCCGAGGCGGCCGCCATGTGGGAGCCGCCGCAGCCGCCGCAGGAGCAGCCGCAGCCGCCACAGGAGCAGCCACAGCCGCCGTCGGCAACGCAGCCGCCGCTACCGCCACCACGTGCGCCGACGCCACCACCACCGCCACCACCACGCTCACCATCACCACCACCATCGTCGCCGCCGAGGCAGCAGGAGTGGCACCTGCCACAGGCGCAGGTCGCGCAAGCGCTGCGGACCATCGTGGTGGAGGGACGGCGGTGGCATCAGCAGACGGTCACCTGGATGTGGCCCGCGCCCGAGGAGGCAGCAGAGGAGGCCAGGATGCGAGAGGCCATCGAAGCCATCGAGTGGCGGCGCCCACCGCCGTTGAACCCGCGCGATCCGAGGGCCAAGTCGGCGAAACGCGTCGCGGAGACGGCCGATCGCGAGGGACCGGAGGTGACGCCCGAGGAGGAGCGCGAGGCCCAGGAGGGGCTGGAGAAGGGGCCATGGGAGTGGCCATCACCGCCGGAGACGTCGCGGGACGCGGGGCCACCCCCGAAGCTGGCGCGGCAGACTTCGTGCCCGGAGTCGCGAGCCCCACCGGCGAGGCCGACGCTGCGAAGACAGCAGTCGGAGGGCGCGGAACCGTGGGCGGAGGTTCCGGAGGCGGAGTGGCCGGCGCGGGTGGCCGAAGAAGCGCAACGACAACGAGGGAGGCAGAGGAAGGCCAGGTGGGCCAAGCTCGTGCTGGAGGAGGGACAGCGCTACCGAGTCAAGGTAGCAGGGGGCCGGGTGCGGGTGTTTAAGGCCCAATAAAGCAGATCCAAGCATTAAGGCCCAGCAGTTATTATTTGGGCAGGGAAGCACAACACAGCACAACACAGGAAAAAAAAGAGTGGTCCGCCGCAGCAGCCGATCGCGGAACGGGGGCGGTGAGGGGGGGAATCGCGGGCCAAGCACGCGGGTGTCGCTGTAAACAAGAAAGTCGTTAATTAAAGGAAAACCATAATCAGCAAGTTCACTTACCAGTTTTTTCAAAACAACGAGGCCGTGAGGAAATTAGGGACGGGGGCGCCAGGCGATAGGCGGTCGATCGATAGTTGCGATCGATGGGTACAAAAAATACTGGTTTTCTCAAGAAACGGTCACACGGAGGCAACTTAAGACAACGGAAACGATAACGGCAACAACGATGGCAATGCTGGACCCACTATCGATAAGTGCGATCGAGACAGGGTCAGTAGAGTGGCCAGACGACGGGAATCGGAATGGTGATTTCAAACACGTGGAAATGTCTGGGCGGGAAATTCAAATTCTACGCGGGGAATGGTCTAAGAAACGAGATGCAGTTTTGGGAAAGTTCAAGTCTTTCGGGGAACTGTCTGGGGAACAGGCTAACGCAGCACAGCCATGGGAAAGTTAAAGGTCTTTCAGAACGCTGTCTGGGGGGAGTCTTACGAGGACAGTTTAGGGAAAGTTAAAGTCTTTTGGGGAACGAGGAGAACGAGTTTGGCGGGGAATTTGAATGAACAAACAACAGGGGCGGGGAGATCATCACTTTCATAACATTTCCGAAGAAAGGGGGAAATGTGAGGAGTCTTAAAACTCCCCACAAATTCCGAGGCAGGAGAGCTGCATAGCAACAGCGAAGGAGGCGAGAATGCCGGAGGAGTCAAGGGCAACAAGGTCAAACGGTAAACAACGGACCTTGGACCCGGGCAAAGCGGAGACACCGTGGACTAACGGTACCACGCTGGACATTGGACCCTCACACGGCAAGGGCAACAGGGTCGAACGGTAAAATGGCGGACTTCGGACCCGCACAAAGAGGACGCACCGTGAACTAACGGTGCGGCAGTGGACCTTGGACCCGATCACGCGAGCTGGAAAAGGGAAATAACGGGACCATCACAGGCTATAAAAGGCGGCGCAAGCGCAGCACAGAGGAAGTAATAGTGCTAAAGAGCCGCGAGGCTTGTAGAAGGAGACGAATAAAGACAGTTACGAGCCCAACAGAACTCTGGCGTTATTCTTTGGTCAAAGGCAATCACCCAATATAAATTTGGTGGAACGAACCCATAACCTCTCTGAGCTAGCCGCCCGTTAACGTAGCGAGCGAGCATACATAGAAATCAGGTCGTTACAAGGTAGTCACCAACTTGCGAATATTTTTAAGGTCCGTCATTATGACTGGTGTCCTGTGATCGTCTGTAAATGTCTTCGTCATTGTTTCCGTCTGGTCGGCGTAGTCTTCATAAGTCGTCACGTTCGTTGAGTGCTGTAGGTATCCGTAGGACTCCCAGATGACAATTTCGTTGTCTTCTATCGGGATGTAGTCTGCGTTCGTGTAGTCATTAAGTTTTACTGTCGCGTATGTCTTGACAGCCGTAAGTACAAAAACTAAAACGAATTTTCCTAACCTAAAAAGTATAAAAATGATAGAAAAAGGGGTTCAGTAATCTCGCGAAGATGGTTAGCGTAGATTGTCCTTATGGACCACCCTCCCCTCAATTTGGACCGTGGTCCCCAGGTCTGCTTCAATGATTTTTTCCGAACATAGTGGCGAGAGCTTGTTTCCTATGCGTTTGTTTGCCTTTAAGAAAACTTTTTCACCAGCTTGATAGCCCTTTTGGGTCCTATCTTTGTTTACCTGGTCAAGGAATTTTTCTTGAGCCTGTTGGATTCTCTTTCTAATTCTGCTTTCGAAATCCGAGGGTTTTGAGTGAACAATCTCTATGGGTTTTTTGTTGGTTACTAAGTGGATAGAATTGTTGTATTTGTTGGTTGCCAAAAGAATTAGTTCGGTCGTATCGCTTAAGTTGCCCTCTATTTTCAAGCATCTGGCTATTTCTGCCAGGGTACTATGAAACCTTTCTACTTGACCGTTTGAGGTGCTATTTAGGGGCGGGGCGTTGGCGATGGTGATATTGAAATGATTCATGAGTATCGATTCAATTGTTTCGGAGTTGAACGACCTTTCGTTATCACAATAAATTGTTTTGATTTTTGGGAAGAAATTTATTATGTGCAGTATAGGGGATTTTACGTCCACTATGGCCCTCGATGCGATAGCCTGCACCGTGGCGAATTTTGATAATTTATCGATGCATGTTAGAAAAAGGGTTCCATCTGTTGAAAAAATGTCGATGTGGAGAATTTCCCCCACAAAAGAAGGTATCGGTGTTTCTGCTACCACTTGCTTAGATGGATGGCGTTTGTATTTTGCCATTGAACAGGTCTTGCAATTCAAAGTTGTTTCTGTTGCTAACCGAAGCATTTTAGGGAAAAAATAGTCCCTCAAGATTTGCTTTACACATTCTTGTGCTGCTCGGTGAGCCCTGTTGTGTTCTGCTATGACAATTTCCCTCTGCTCAGTTGTATCCGTTATGTCCTGAACGAAGCTTTTCGTATATTTGAATGACGTGCTGGGGAACAGTTCGACTAGTAGATGTTGAATAAATGCCAAGATCGGTAGGGAGCAATATATTGCGTTTACCACCTCAGCATTAACTAAATCTTGTAAAATGTTAAGCAGATTTTCTCGGTTAGAAATTTTATTACGTGTCGCACCTTGCTCTTAAACAAGATGAATGTGTCAACAGAGGAGCTGTTTCCTTCCTCAATAACTATTTGGTTCCGGAAACAGTTTACTGGGTTGTCCGTCGTGTCTATGGTGTATGTCAGTGATTGTTCGCTGTGAATGGTTGCTACGTCTGATTCTATTTCGTCTTCTAAGACGTTTATGTTCTGGCGAGACAGCGCGTCTGCCACAAGGTTTTCTTTGCCAGGTTTATAAACTAATTTCGCGCCGTGATCGTCGATAATCCCCTTCCAGCGTTTTAGTTTCGCGTTAGGGTTTTTGTCCGAGACGGCAAAGGTAAGTGGCTGGTGGTCGGTAAAGATCTACAAGCCTTTCACTCCGTACAAGTAATTCCGGAGGTTTTTCAGTGCCCAAACTATAGCGAGGAGCTCTCGCTCGTTGGTTGCATAATTTTTTTCGTTGTCCCGCAGCGCTCGTGATATCATAGTGATTGGGGCGGCCATCTTGTGATAGTACTGCTCCCAATCCAGAGCCTGACGCATCAGTCGTCAAGTCAAATGGCTTTTTGAAGTCCAGGTAGGATAGCAGAACGTCCTCTGATGCCAAGATCTCTCTCAGCCTGTCAAACGTTTCTCTCTGTTCCTTGGTCATATCTCCCTTTCGGATATTCGTTAAGGGTCTTGCGATAGTCGCGAAGTTTTTTATGAAGCACCTATAATAGCTTGCTAGTCCCAGGAAAGATCTGAGTTCGTATAACGTTCTAGGCGGGGGGAATTGTTTTATTGCTTTGATCTTCTCAGGTGAAGTTCGTAGCCCTGTTCGAGACACTATGAATCCCAAGTATTCGACGCTTTTTTTTGAAGAACTTTGACTTTTCTTGGGACACTCTCATGGCCCGCCTCTAAGAGTTTCGTTAAGGCCCAATCCACGTCCCTAACATGGTCCTCTTTTGTTTTGGAAAATATTATAACGTCATCGACATACACATAGCATATCTTTGAAATTCCTTTCCGGAGGACGAAGTCGATGGCCCTCTGGAAAATGCTCGGGGCATTTTTAAGTCCAAATGGCAGTCTACAGAATTCGTATTTGCCGTTGTTGATTGAAAATGCTGTCTTTTCCCTGTCCTTTTCTGCCAGCTCTATCTGATGAAAGCCTGACTTGAGGTCGAGTGTCGTAAAAAATTTCGACTCGCCCATATTCGAAAGTATTGTCGAGATGGTAGGGATAGGGTATCTATCGTCTACGGTTTTTTGGTTGAGTTTTCTAAAGTCGATAACCAATCGCTTCTTTTTAACCCCATTTTGGTCAGTTCCTTTTTTGTCCACAACCCAGGTAGGGTTATTATATGGGGACTTGGATGGCCTTATTACGCCGTCCGCAAGAAGTTGTTTAACCTCTGCATTGACGAATTCGGTTACACCCATGGGGTGCGGGTATGACTTAGAGTATACCGGTTCCCCATCTGTTTTAATCGTTGCCAATGTGTTTATGTTGAAAGGCAGCGCTTCGTCCGGATCGGCGAAGGCTTTATGATTTTTTACAATCATTTTGTCGAAGGTGGCTTTAATTGCCAGAGGAACGTCCTCGTCATCGATTTTTATGAAGTTAACGTTTTCCGCTTTAGCAAACTGGATATTTTCAGTTCCATTGCTAGTGTGCAGAACATTTTTAGTAAAATCGAGCTTCGCATTCACTTGTTTAAGTAAGTCGAGTCCGATAGTGCCGTTAAAATCTTTAAGGTCGTTAAGAATGAAAAAGGGTGTTTTTACGTTGAACACTGAAACTAGACATTTTTTATCTATTTTAGTAAAGCCATGGATCGACTTTACTTTGAAGGGTTTATCCGCTGCCACGATGCCTTTCAGCCCCGGGAGTGGAGTAATGTAATTTTTAGAGGTGCCTGTGTCGATTAATAGTTTTATTTCTTTTCCTTCTACCGTATGTGTAATGTAAGGAAGCAGGGATTTTATTCTAAAAAATTGCAGGAGTCTTCTCCAGCTAACTCGTCCTCTATCTCCGTGGTGCTTGCTTGCGCAACGAAGTCATATTCCTCATCGTCGGTTTTTTCTTCCGGCATGAAGTTTATTTTTTGTTGGGATCGTGTCGACCCCCTTTGCCACGCCGTGGGCTGCTTGAACCTGGAGGAGGTGTCGACCTCCATTGGTTCTGGTGCTGGTTGGCTTGGACCTGCGCTATTATATGGTTTTTGTTTAAAAGAACCGCTCTGATAAGTTGCTCTCTTTTGGGTCCTGACAAAGTGAGGGTTCTTTTTTATCGCCCCCTGGCTTCGGTTCTGTTCATAGTATTTCCACCCTGTTTGTCGCTGGTTGCTCGGCCTAAATATCTTTTCCTCGCTGTGGCGGGCGAAGGTGGCTGCGAAAGCGCTTCTGTCATTACTTGCCTCAGCTTCTTGAGCTAATGCCAAGGCTGATGGTAAGTCTCTTGGTTGCGCCGGAAAAACGGCTATTTTCAATGACTTTTTTAAGCCAGATATGAATGCATGTAAAGCGTCATCTCTGTGCTATTCATTTAGGACTGCCGCCGCGGTGGCGTCGTGAGTCATGATTGTTTTGTTGGTAAGAAGCGTTAGCTTCCGTTCGATCTCGTCATAGTATTTAAGAAGGGGCAGTTCTCCCTGTCTTGATAGACTTAACTCTTGTTTAATTACGTGTGCTGGAGTTTTGTCCGCATACGTAAAATCCAACCTTGCCAGTATGGCATGAAAGTTAAACACTGTGTTAAATGAGGCTAATACAGCCGCTGCAGCGCCCCGTACCTTATTTTTAAGTATTCCTTCAGCCTGGTATTGTCGGCTGCTGCCTTTGTATGGCTCAAATACCCTATATGCTGCAGTAGCAGCCTGCCTCCAGGAAACATAGTTTTCCTGCTTCCCGTGGAACTCCGGGACAGTTTTACCATGTCCAGGGGTTCGTTACATTCTTTCGGTTCTATTTCTATTTCCAGAAAAGTCTGAATTTTCGGAGTTTTATCCTTTAATGAGCATAACTCCCCCATAATTTTGGCTAATTTTTCATCGAATAACTCTTGTTGCCTTTGGAGCGCGCAGGCTATGGCAGCTTCCATGCTCGCAATTTGTTCAGCCTGCATTTCTTCTGTGTTCTGGGTTCGTGCGTTTTTAAAGTCAAGAACACTGTCTCGGATGTGTGGTACCCTGCTGGTCGATGGGTGACAATCTCTTTCAGATTGATTCTGTTCTGACTTCTGCCTTTCTACTCTTGTCTTCAAAAGTTTTTTGTATTCTTCTAGAACTTCTTCGTCCGATGAGACGTTGTCGCTATTTCTATACATGAGTCAGAAAAAAAATATCGTGGGTGCCACAAAATTCAATCAAGGGTTTGTTAAAAAAATATTTTTGCACCTATTATTTTTTGGAACAAAATTTAAATATCAAAAAGAACGTTTTATTAAAAAAATGTTTTGTATTTTTTTTGTGACGGAAATCAGGCATCAAAAATATAAATTTTTATTACTAAAAATTCTCCAAAAAATATAACTGGTTTATTTTATTATATGAAAATTTGAAATTTATTCGTTTTTAAGTGTCAATGAGATTTATTTTTGAAATATTTGCATTAGCGAACACTTAGGACAAAAAGCCTACTCACATGTTCTTATATTTATTTCGTCTTCGAGTTCTATGTTTTGCCGACGGCTTCTGCCGCCACTGGTGCTGCCGCAGTCGTTGTCGCTGCCGCTGCTGTTGTCGCTGCCGCCGCTGTCGCTGCTGTTGTCGCTGCCGCCGCTGTCGCTGCTGTTGTCAGTGCTGCTGCCGTTATCGCTGCCGCTGCTGTTGTCTTCTTAGGGAGTAATTTCTTGAACTTCCCGTTGCGAGACCTTTGCCTGACTGCAGCGCTGCCGCCAAGGTGCCAGGTCAGCGTTTTGTCCCTGCCCGTGGCGATCACTCGCTCCGCGAGTGCTCTGTTCTGACTCCGGGTACTTGCACCCGGAACGCGCGGTCAGCGGTTTCTTCGCTGCGCGTGCAGGCCACCGGATATGGTCTGCAACTCGGCAGTTTCTTCTCTTGGGAACTGCCTGTGTTAACTTATACGCATATAAATCGAAATTTAAATGTTTTTACGAATATCAAATTTTTGCAATAGCTGCAAGAGTATATAAACTTCGGCTTGCGGAAGTTTGATTTCATTCTTCTTTATTTTTTAGTCAGTGAGCTTTTTCACTAAAGCTAGCCTTTGTGATGCCCAAATAAAATAAATCCGCACAATTTTTCAATTAATTATGCAATAAGTTTATTGGGTTCAGCCTCGCGAACACACGGATACTCTTGCAGATGTCACCAGTCAATGCAACAGAGAAAGAACGAAACTGTAAAAGCGTGTTGAACAGCTCCTGTTGAATGGTAGGTCAGCCAATGTCCACTTGATTTTATGGCCGACCCATCAAAAACGACTCGCAATTTAGTCGTGGTGCTGACTTCCTTGAAAACGCAATGGTGGGGCAGAAAATATTTGCAAAGACCTAAGGAGTCCCTGGGCACGACGGACATGTGATTCAAAAATTTAAATATTCACGAATGAATGCCAAATATTTGATCTTGACTTCTGGCTTGCGCTTTAGCTTGCTCTCCAAATTGAGAAACCGACGATAAGCTTGATTGTACGATTCATCCAGTAATTCTAAAGTGTTCTTTGTAGGCAATAGTACGGAATATTCACCAGAGTCTAAGCGATGAAAGTTGGTCTTGAAATGAGCCTCACACTCCAGTTCTTCTTTGGTGGCGACTAGTAAGTTCATCCATATGAACTTCAGCAGCAACCAACTCACGCTGCATAGAACATCCGTCACTGTAACGATCCAACCAAGCCTCGTTTTCTGCAACAGGGGTAGCCCAGCAGATAGGTATGCAAAGTAATCAGAGGTACGCGACTTTAACTTAATGCAAACGTAGACTCCTTCAGAGTCAAATCGAGTATCTCCAAGACCAGCAACTGAGACTTCGTTTTATGCAATTGCGACTAATGAGCGAGTCGGGAAGTCACATTGTGGACTTGAGATCCCGAGTATAGCAGCGCACGGCATGGGATCCAACCACCTGATCGGCTTTGAACGCTTATGACCGCAGTTGCAAGAACGAAAATGTCAGAATCCATATTCTGAGCCAGCAAAGAGGTAGACAGGCTTGAAGTAATTGGAATTGGCGTACTTTGTTCTGCAGCGGAAGCTCGCAGAACCTGGGTCGAAGACTGAGTACCAAGATGCTTTGACCTGCAAGTTCGACAGCAGCTTGACTTACAATTGCGCATTTGATGCCACTTCTTTATGCAATTAAGACATAGCGCTAATTCATTTACTTTTCGAATACGCTCTTGTACTGACAGATTGGCGAATTGACCACAGCTATAAATTGAGTGGCCACTGTTGTCACACACACGCATCCATTTCCCAAGGTGTCAGTGGTAATTAAAATGCTTTTGTTGCGGCTTCTTCCGGATTATGAATATTCGAGTACGATTGTTGGACGTTGACGCTTAACCGATTCTCGACTTAGCTTGATTTGTATCGTTATGATGAGCTCTTCAAAATCATCGCGAACCTGGTTGCCGACTTCATTAAAATCATGGGATTGTGTAAATTAAGGATCTATTCTTCTCTGAGAGCTTAACACGAAACTTTAATTCTTCTTCATAAGTAGCCTGGAGCTTCTCAACAGTCAAGGCCTTCTCAGAGGCTTTATTTATTAATTATTACATTAAAGTTAGCAAAAATCTGCCAACATAAACATAGTACCGAGACCAAACACAAGAACAGTATTCAAGAATTGGACGAACTAAGGAAATGTATATGTGTTTCGTGGTATAGGAGTCCGCAAATTTCTTAGACCAACGTTTAATAAAGGCAAAAACCCCTTTTGCTTCACTAACTATAATGCCAATGTGATCAGAGAAGTTTAAGTTGTGGTTGAATAACACTCCAAAGTCAAGATTATTCGACACAATAGAATATGAAGTTTCAGAAAGCCATGCTGAGTTGGGGACATTACTGAACTGCATTGGTGCTGCAGCTGAGCGGTAATAAGCTCTTCAAAAAGCTTGGGGATCGTTCTCAGTTTTGCAATACCCCGGTAGTTTTCAATGTCCGATTTGCCTCCTTTTTTATGAAGTGGAATGATAAAAGATTCCTTCCAAACTTCAGGAGATACGAATGTAGGAGGGATATCTGAAAAAGTTTATATAATGGTTTACACAAAGAATAGGCACATTTTTTTATAACACAGCTCGGTACAAGATCATGGCCCGAAGAGAATGACGTCTTGATTATTAACAGATTTTGAAAACCACCATGCAAACTCTTATGCAAAACCAAAATATCTTGATACAAATGCTTGCAGCTCAGCAGTCCAAGTAAATTATGCCTAGCCTCTGAATAACTCTGTGGAACGCCAACGGTGTTTCACGGCATATACCTGAAATAACTCAATTTCTGAACGAAAATCACATCGACGTTATGTTGCTGGCAGAAACGCATCTCACCAGCAAATATAACTTTCAAATACGAGGATACACGTTCTACGGCACCGATCATCCAGATGGTAAAGCACATGGCGGAGCCGGTATATTAATAAGAGAATATCAAACACCACTAATAAGAGACCGTATCAAACACCACTTTCACCAACGGCTTGCAAAAAATTATCTGCAAGCTACATCGATAAAATTACAGTTGGGCACCAGCAACCTTGCCATTGCCGATGTCTACTGCCCACCCCGCTTTACAGTCTCAGAAGACCAACTCATGGACTTCTACAATTCACTTGGAGAGCGATTCATAGCAGCAGGTGATTACAACGCCAAGCACACACACTGGGGATCCCGCCTTGTTACCCCCAAAGGAAGGCAACTATATAATGCACTCATCAAAACATGCAACAAACTGGACTACGTTTCACCAGGCAGTCCTACATACTGGCCAACAGATCCTAGAAAACTACCTGATTTAATTGATTTTGCTGTGACAAAAAATATTTCTCGCAATCTAATATCTGCAAAATCGCTTTTGGATCTATCATTGGACCACTCACCAGTGCTAATAACTCTTCTTCAAAGCCCGGAATTAATCGAGCACCCTTGCAGGCTGACGTCGCATTGAACCAACTGGCTGAAGTTCAAAAAGTACGTAAGTTCCCACATCGAACTAACTCCACAGCTCAACTTCAAGGAGGACATCGACTGCTATGCCAATGCACTGGAGTCGGTACTCGTCGCAGCAGCCAAAGTCTCTACACCGCAAGGGAGGGATGGGCACACACACCAACACAAAACTAACCTTGAAATCGAACAGCTTGTTTTGGAGAAAAGACGTTTGAGGCGTGCTTGGCAAACCAGCAGATCGCCATCCTCAAAACATAGTCTTAAGGAAGCTGGTCGCAGACTTACCAGGGCTCTAAGGCACGAAGAAGAAAAAGCACAACACCAGTACATTGAGAAACTTTCACCCACCAGCACCAAGCATCCCCTGTGGAGGGCCCACCCAAATCTAAGTGCGCCGGCCGAAACAGTAATTCCCTTAAGAGACTCTTCAGGCAGCTGGGCCAGAAGCGACAAAGACAGAGCCTGTGCATTTGCTTTACACCTTCGAAACGTTTTTCAGCCAAACCCTGCAAATAATTCATTCACACTACCGTCGCCGTCAATTCGAGGTGGAACTGAGACGGCGCCAATTCTGTTCCAAACAAACGAAGTTGCAAAAGTCATCAGCGAGCAATTAAAAACAAAAAGCCCCAGGCGGTGTTCTAATAACTCCTAAGATGCTAATTGAACTCCCAAACTGTGCAGTTGAGGTAATTTGTAAACTATTTAACGGGATAACATGACTAGGCTACTTCCCAAAAAATGAAAAAAGTCGGTTATCTAATGATCCCAAAGCCAGGAAAAGATCACACAATACCAGCCTCATATAGACCGATAAGTATACTCTCGTGTCTGTCAAAACTGCTCGAAAAATGCCTTTTGACACGCATAATCCCACCCGGCGCATCAATTTGGCTTTCGAGAAAGCCATGGAACAATAGAGCAAGTTAACAGATTAACACCAGATGCATTCGAGTCTCGGGAATTCTGCAGTGCGGTATTCCTTGACGTTGCGCAGGCTTTCGACCGAGTCTGGCTCGATGGACTTATGCATAAAATCAGAACGTTACTACCGGAAAACACTCACAGGATACTTGAATCGTACCTTTACAACAGAGCCTTCGCCGATAGAGGCTGGAGTTTCTCAAGGTAGCGCCCTTGGTCCAACTCTATTTCTCCTTTACACCGCAGATATTCCCACGAACGAGCGGCTAACTACTTCTACATTCGCAGACGATACCGCGATCTTAAGTCGGTCCAAATGCCCAATTCAGGCAACAGCACAACTAGCTGATCATTTTGTGGTAGTGGAGAGGTGGTTATCAGACTGGCGTATAAAAATAATGCGCAGAAGTGTAAACACATAACGTTTACTCTTAACAGACAAACGTGTCCCCCGCTAACTCAAAATAACACGCCACTTCCACAAGCCGACGATGTAACGTACCTTGGCGTCCACCTTGACAGAAGACTTACATGGCGGAGACATATCGAAGCTAAGAAAATTCATCTAAACTAAAATCCAATAACCTCCATTGGCTCATAAACGCTCTCTCCCCCCTCTGCCTGGACTACAAGGTTCTGCTCTATAATTCAACGCTTAAGCCAGTCTGGACTTACGGCTCCCAATTGTGGGGAAACGCGAGCAGCAGTAACATCGACATTATCCAGCGAGCACAATCAAAAATCCTGAGAACTATCACTGAGGCACCTTGGTATGTTCGGAACGACAACATCCACAGAGATCTTGGCATTCTACCCGTAAAAGGTGAAATTTCAAAAGAAAAGGCGTCCTACCACACCAAGCTAACTTCTCATCCAAACCAGCTCGCCAGGGGCCTAGCCAGGGTTTCCAACCGGACCCGATTGCAACGAAATGACCTTCCAGCTAAGCAATAGTTATTAGAGCCCTTACATCCCGCGTCAGTCAACTTGACTGTCAGATATAGCTTTTTAATTTAAGATTTTATATACTTATTGTTAGTCTCAATTCAGAGAAGATTCAATAAATAAAATGCATATGTAAAAAAAAAAAAAAAAAAAAAAAAAATTACAGATTTTGTAAAACATCATCCTCACTAATTAGGGGCGTGTTGGGCAGTTGGAGTAAGGAAGAGGGTATGGGTAGGAGGAAGTGTTATCGTAACGAAAAGACGTGTATGTCGACTGGAAAAATTTTGCACACAAGTTCGCAATGTCGGAGTCCCTAGAGACGGATGTCGTATCAAGGTGAAGGCAAGATGGAAATTGTTGCGATTTTCGTTTCGAATTAACAAATGCGTAGAACTGCTTGGGATTGTCTTGAAAATCTATTCTGCAACGGTTTAAATAATTGTTGTAATATTCGGAATTGTGGACTTAGAAATTTAAACGAGCTATTAGATAATTTTAGCTTGCAGCCCGGTTTTCTTAAATTTCTTAAAAAGTCTGGACATGGAGTTTTTCAGGAATGAGAGTCTACGAGAGAACCACGGGGTCTTTTGAGACGCATTTGCAGAGGGAAATGGTGAAACGAACATATCGAAAGCTGAATAAAGTATACCATAAAACTTTTCTACAATGTGTAAGGGATCATCGTTTGAATCCATTAAAGACCAATCGAGTTCCGATAAATGCCTATTCATTTCTGCGAATTAAGCTCTTCCAAACAGCGAAAGATGCTGGTTAGATTTCGGGACATGACAGTAATAGAGCTGATGCTTCTAAAGTAACCTCAAGTGTAGGATGGTAGGCGTCTTCAGGATATGAGCTAATTCGAGTTACATACGCATTGACGAACTCCGAGACAAAAATAAGGTCTAAAACTTTTCTGGATCAGTTCAAGATTGAGTTAAGTTGTCCTTATGAAAGATCAATAAGAACGAGAGCAATGGAATCAGTTGATGGCATTCAAGATACGGCAGGGAGGTTTAAGTCGCCCATAACAATAAGATGATCGTTATAGCCGAGAGTTGAATAAATACTCTGTATTCGAGGCTAAGATCAGAACAAGGGGGAATATACGAGCAAGAAATAAAAAAGAAAGAATCATGAAGCTTAATCACCACAAAGACGCATTGAGCGGTTACATCTATCTATAACATAACTTCCAGGAAATATTTCGCAGTCAGACACACATTGGCATCGAAGGGGACAATGTTGACGTGCTGTTTACTAAGTTTGCTCAATAAGCTGCGAGCATTTTGGTTGTGTAAGGAAAAAGAATTATTTAGTTTTTTGGAACGTTGATTAAAGGAATCTGAGGACCATGGCCCCGAGGATTAAGCATGTTTACGTACTCGAGAACAATAATATGTTTAGGCCATATAGAAACATCGGGAGCCTTATTAAGATGTTCCTCAGGAAGACCAATTTTAAACGAAGATATTTCACGAACCTAGTTCTACCTGCTAGGCGATACACCTTGCCGACACAATCCGGACCAAACTTTGGGAGCCTGCGATAAAGGTGTCTGGGCGAAAAGGCAGAACCTAGTTCTACCTCCTAGGCGAAACACCTTGCCGGTCCCGACAGTGAGGTTCCCATAATATCCAGAGTCTCGAAGGAGCCGACACGAGTCAGATACCAGCAAGCAGTCGACTTCGAGGAGCGACGCCGCGAAAGACAGCGACGAGGAGCGACGCCGCAGAGGACGACGACGAGGAGCAGCAGTAGCGGAAGAGCCGGGAGGCTGGATACGGAGACCAATAAAAACCTGTACGATCCCAACCAAACCTTTGCGTTATTCAAAGGCAATCACCCAATATTAATTTGGTGGAACGAACCCATAACCTCTCTGAGCTAGCCGCCCGTTAACGTAGCGAGCGAGAATATCTAAGAAATCAGGTCGTTACAGTTGCCTAATAACTTTCGAAAGCATTCACGCAGAAAAATACCAAAACACGATATTTTTTTGTATTTTTTAAATATACCAAACAAAAAATGAATAACTTTTGAACGCAGCATCGGATCCAAGCAAATTTGATGTCATTCGACGTGTATTTAGAATAAAATTTAGCGATACCTTTCGATTGGTGCATTACTCGTCACAATCGGACCATCGCAGCAGATTTTCATTTCTGCGGCTATATTATAAAAGTCTCCTATGGTTTTTGTGCGCATCGTCACTACATGTTCTGACGTCCAAAGTGATAGTTGTCTAACTGGCAAGAACTTTTTCTTTCAGCAAGGTATGCGTAGACAAATTATTTTTGCATAGTTTCGTATCATTAGTTTTTATACTGAACAAATGTCACATAAAATTAGAAAAAAAAGATATTTTCACAGCATTTAACAATAGCTCCTATGGAAGCTATAGATATAGACGTCCGACCGGCAAGCGCTTTTACCGTGATCAAGATATGCGTAAATAAATAGGTGTTGTAAAAATGTATGTCAAAATCTTATGCACTGCGCGAAATATAAATTAAATTTTATGTAATTATATAAAAAACAAGAAAGGCAGCCAAGTTCGGCAAGCCAAAGTTCCTATACCCATGCAGCTAATGCAAAAATAAAATATTCGTGAAAAAAAATTAAAATTATGATTTACTTGCGTATATGTTTAAAAACATTGAAGCTATGATGATTTGCAGTTCAATTATTCGATAATTCATATGGCAGCTATATTATATCGTTTTTTGATTTTAATAAAATTAAAAGCGTAATTCTAAACTGTCAAATTATTAATAAGTCAAAAAGATTTACAGAATAGTTACATTTTTTAAAAAATATTTTTATTTTTCCCATGGGAGCTTTGTTATAGTCGTCCGATTTTGATGAAATTCAATCCGTAATTCTGAAATATGTAATCATTACTAAATATCGAAGAACTAAAAAAAAATTAGTCGTCCGATCCGGCTCGTTCCGACTTATGTACTACCTGCAATAGAAAGACAATAAAAACTGAGAGACTAATTTGCGTAGAAACGGACGGACAGACGGACGGACAGACGGACATGGCTAGATTGGCTCTCCAAGTGATGCTGATCAAGGATATATATACTTTATTGGGTTGGAATCGACTCCTTCACTGCGTTGCTAACTTCTGACTTAAATTATAATACCCTCTACATGTGTATAAAGATTACCTATATGCAACCAATTTAATTTTTAAACGGTAACCTTGGTTGTCCGATTGGCAAGAACTTTTACCCTGAGCAAGTATACGTAAATAAATTAGATATGCATAGTTCCATGTCAATGGCTTTTGTACTCCAAAAATTTCATATAGAAATATAATAATAGGGATATTTTCACAGCTTTTAACAATTGTTCCTATGGAAGATATAAGACGTAGACGTCCGATCGGCAAGCGCTTTTACCCTTTTCAAGATATGCGTAAATAAATAAGACTTGAAAAAATTGATGTCAATAGCTTATACACTGCGCGAAATTTAAATTAAATCTTATGTAATTATAAAAACGAGGACGGAAGCTAACTTCGGCTTGAAGACTTTGCCGAGATTGCTAAAATTGCAAAAGTAACAAGAAGAAAACTAAAAGTTTACCAGTTATTCATGTGGAAGCTATAAGATATTAGAAATTAGATTTGCATAGTTTCAAGTTAAAAGCTTTTATACTGCGCGAAATTCTTACAAGTTATATCCGATTGTTCCTATGAGAGATATAGGATATAGACGTCTGATCAGGATCAAGCTTGATCTGCGTACACATGTTTTAGGACGACTGTGAAAGTTTCAGATCTCTAGATTTTAAACTGAGCTCGCAAACGGTATTGAAACAGACAGACAGACGGACATGGCTATATTGACTCCTTTATTTATCCTGAACAAGCATATCTATACTTTATGGGGTCGTCTCCTTAACTGCCTTACAAACTTCTGACCAAAATTATAATACCCTCTGCAGGGGTATAAAAATGAATAAACTATAAAAAAATATTTTTAAAAAAACCAAGAAGACTATAAGTATTTCCATTCGGACTGCTTCATACAGGTTTTTGCCTACACAGGCATTTTTTATCTCAGCGTGACGAATGGGTACATTTAAAAAGTGTTGTGACGGCCCACTGTCTGGTCACACTAACCAGCGCCTATCTAAGCGGAGACACAGCCCCAGACCAGAGATTTGCTTTCCGACGAGCTTAGAGGAAACATCACCAAGGAGGAATATCCGGGTAAGTGTTCTGGTAGAAAGTCTTGGTAGTGGTGGAAGATTCGAAAGAGTTCGATTTTATGTCGGCTCTACGACCTGGTGAGGATTACCGACGCCCGGTGCGGTTTTGAAATACGCACCCAGGCCCGGTCGTGATCACTGAGCCCGGCACGGTTTGTGTCATTCCGGCCCATCTCAGTGAGTTCCTCCCAGAGGTCACGTTTCCGGCTTCCGACCCGAAAACAATACGGAATAAACGGCAGGTCGAAAGTAACGATGCCCGGCAGCTCGAAACTAACGATGTCCTACACTCCCACATCCCACTAGAAAACCCAAGTAGATCGGTCCTCTAAGCGGCCCAGAACACTATGAACCCGACGTACTCGAACGACGAGACACGACGGCGTCAAGCAGTGCACAATCGGCTCATCCGCTGCGCGGACACAAAGCAGTGCACAATCGCCAACACCAAGCAGTGCACATTCATTCATTGCCCATCGTCGGCACCACGCAGTGCAACACACGGCTCTTCTTGCAATAAGTTCAAGATGGATAAACACAAGGATACACACAACTTTCGATTCTGGATCAGAATGCTCATTGATAGAGCAGAAGATAAGTGTCAAATTAGTTGGTAAAAGAATTAACAATGTAGTGATGTTGAAGGGTATTGGTAGTGGCGGCATATGTAGCACATTACAAATACTTAGCAACGTAAAAATTAACCAACACCGTATTGCAGTTTTTTTTCATGTTTTGGACAATGAGTATTTGAAGAATTATATTACTTTTGGTCGAGAAGTACTTTACCCTGGATTTAATGTTATAATACCACCAGGAAAATTCGAAATTGTTAGAACAATACCTGTAAACTATTGTTCAATTGATGAGAAATTTTTTCAATTAAATACCGATCTTGTTGGAGAAGATAGAGATAAATTACAAGATATATTGGAAAAATATTCAAAAGCTTTTATTAATGGAATTCCTTTGACTAGAGTTAGTTCGGGTGAAAGGAATATTAAATTAGTAGACCCAAGAAAAATTGTTCAAAGAAGACTATATAGGCTTAGCCCAAATGAAAGAGAATTGGTACGAGACAAGATTAAGGAATTATTACAACGTAAAATCATAAAGCCAAGTTGCTCACCTTACGCCAGTCCCATAATGGTGGTTAACAAAAAAGACGGCACTCATAGTTTGTGTTTTGATTACCGTGAATTAAATTCTAATACAGTCGCAAATAGATATCCCTTGCCACCTTTATCAGATCAGATAGCCAGACTTTATGGAGCAAAATATTTTACATGTTTAGACATGGCAAGTGGGTATTATAAAATTCCCATGCACAAAGAATCGGTAGAGTGTACAGCATTTATCACACCAGACGGGCAATATGTATTTTTAACAATGCCTTTTGGGCTCAGAAACTCACCTTCAGTATTTTAACGCACAGTCATGCAAGCACTTGGAGACCTTGCAAATACGTTTGTTGTCGTTTATATGGATGACGTAATGGTGGCTGCTGCAACAAAAAGTGAGGCTTTGGAAAGGTTGCAAACTACTCTTTATTGTCTCACGGAGGCTGGATTCTTATTCAATGTAAAAGAATGTTCTTTTCTCAAGTCAACAGTTCAATATCTGGGATATGAAGTGAGTGCAGGTGAAATCCGCCCGAATTTGCTTAAAGTTACAGCGTTAACTACCTTGCCACCTCCTAAGACAGTCTCTGCTTTACGCCAATTTATTGGATTAGCGTCTTACTTCAGGCAATTTATGCAAGGATTTTCCTGTTTTATGAAACTGTTGTATATTTTGACTTCGGAGAAGAATGATTTTGTTTGGAGACCGGAACATGAAGAAATTAGACAAAAATTTATTTCTATCCTTACACAAAAGCCTGTTTTAGTAATTTTTGATCCGAACCAGCCGATTGAGTTGCATACTGATGCAAGTTCTCGGGGATACGGTGCCATCTTGTTACACAAAATCAACAACAAGTCTCATGTCATCGAATATTTAAGTAAGGCTGCTTCTCCGGCTGAATCACGGTATCATTCTTATGAACTAGAAACTCTTGCTGTTGTTTTGTCAATAAAACATTTTCACCATCATCTATTGGGTAGAAATTTTGTTGTCTTCACTGATTCTAACTCACTTAAAGCATCAAGAACTAAAAAAAATCTATGTCCCAGGGTGCAAAGATGGTGGGCGTATTTACAGTCCTTTGCATTTGACATACAATATAAAGAAGACAAACGAATGTCTCATGTTGACTTACTTTCAAGAAATCCGCCTCCAGCAGGATTGACTTGCAAAATTCCAGTTAATTTGGCGGAAATATCTGAAAATATGCTATTGGCCGAACAGCGTCAAGATTCTGAAATAGTTAATATTGTAAAAAAATTTATAGAAAATTCTCTTGCTGAGGACATTGCTAAAACTTACGAGTTGGGAGCACGAATACTGTATCGAAAAATTCAGCGAAATGGTGGATCTCGAACCTTATCAATTGTTCCTCGACCATTTAGATGGTCCGTAATAAATCAAATTCATGAGTCCATCATGTATTTGGGATGGGAGAAGACTTTAGATAAGGCCAATGACTATTACTGGTCCGATAATACGTCCAAGTATATTCGGAAGTTTGTTGATAACTGCATTACATGTAAAATAGCAAAGTCTTCTTCTTAAAGTTCAAGTAAGTCTTCATCCAATACCAAAAGTAAATACACCTTGGCATACCATTCACATCGACATAACTAAATTTGTTTATTTAACCCACACGCTTAAAATTGATGCTGAAAATTGCATAAATGCTGTCACGTCTGTTTGGAGTACCAAATCGCATAATAGCGGATCAGGGCAGATGTTTCGCCAACACTGGATTTAGTTAGTTTTGTTCACAACAAAAAATGAATTTGCATTCGATTGCGAAAGGTACAAGTAGGGCCAATGGTCAAGTTGAACGCATAATGAGCACCTTAAAGAACTTATTAACGGCCGTTGAAACTAGCAATCGATCTTGGCAAGATGCATTAGGAAAAATTCATTTAACCTTGAACTGTACGGTTAGTTGAGTGACAACTGCAAGCCCCTTGGAATTGTTTATCGGCAAAGTTGCTCGCCCGTTGGGTTTGCTTCCACCCTGCGATATGGTAAAAGAGGTCGACTTGGCAGGTCAAAAAATTTCAGCTGCAGCAACACATAAAAAAGAGCAATTTGATAAAATCAAGGCTAAAATTGTTGGATGCAAGGTTGGAGATTTCATATTGTTAAAAAATGAAGAGAGGCATCAAACAAAGTTAAGTCCAAAGTTTAGGGGGCCGTTTCAAATAACTGAATTGTTAGAGGGGAATATATATATGCTCAGGTCTTTGACAAATAATACCTCAAATACCTGTTGAATTTGAAAGTTGTAATAAGGATTTAAATAATGTAATTGAAACAGAAACTGTTGAAAGAGACAGTAATGAAATTATGTAAAAATAAACTGTTGAAAGAGACAGTACAGTTATTTTTAATAGTTAATAATGAAATCATGTAAAAATAAACTGTTGAAAGAGACAGTAATAAAAAAATTGAATCAGAAACTGTTGAAAGAGACAGTAATGAAATAGTTGAAAGACACTCTTGAAAGAGACAGTAATGAAATAGTTGAACAAGATACTGTTGAATGAGACAGTACTGAAATCATGTAAAAATAAACTGTTGAAAGAGACAGTACTGAAATCATGCAAAATTAACTGTTGAAAGAGACAGTACAGTTGTTTTTAAGAGTTAATAATAAAATCTGTAATAATAATGTAAGCACAAGTGCAAAACAATTGTTTTGATCATGGCGTGCGGCGCATTAGATAATATTATGAGAAACCTGAATGGTTAATGATAATGTAAAAATGAACAGTATCAATTGGAAGATGTTATTTGTAAGGGAAATAATAGATTTTGTGACGACCCACCATCACAAATATATAAAAGTCAACTTTCACATTAAAGCTTAAAAGAACATTCCAAATACTGGCCTTTATTATTGAAACGCGCGCCCAAAGCCAACAGCACCCGGTCACACTTATTCGACGAAGTTATCGTTTGCCGATAATCATCGCCCAATAAACCCGATTACACCGGTCACACTAAGCAGCGCCTATATAAGCGGAGACACAGCCCCAGACCAGTCACTTGCGTTCCGACTAGGAGGAATACCCGGGTAAGTGTTCTGGTAGATAGTCTTAAAGTCTGCTCTACGACCTGGTAAGGATCACCGACGCCCGGTATGGTTTTGGAATACACACCCAGGCCCGGTCGTGATCGCTGAGCCCGGCACGGTTTGAGTAATTCCGGCTCATCTCAGTGAGTTCCTACCAGAAGTCACGTTTCCGACTTCCGACCCGGAAACAATATGGAATAATCGGCAGGTCGAAACTAACGATGCCCGGCAGCTCGAAACTAACGATGCCCTACATTCCCACATCCCACTAGAGAAATCCAAGTAGTTCGTTTCTCTAAAACGACCCAGAACACTACGAACCCGACGTACTGGAACGACGAGACACGACGACACCAAGCAGTGCACAACCGGCCCTCCCGAAGCGCCGACGAAAAGCAGTGCACCCAATCATCGCGCAGCGCCAACGCCAAGCATTGCAACATAGGCCCTTCCGTAGCGCCGATCTCGCAAACAAAGCAGTGCGATAATCAACAAGTTGTGATATACTAGGCACTTCCGCAGCGTCGGTATCACTCAACACGCAGCCCTACACTCGGCCCTTCATCAGCGCCGACGTCAACTCAGCAAGCAGTACCACACTCGGCCCTTCAGCAGCGCCGACACCAGTCAGCAAGCAGTATCACACTCGGCCCTCCCATAGCGCCGATATAAATATAATTAGAAACGTAGTCCTAACCAAACGTACTATTAAACAAGAAAGGAAGCAAACTTCGGCAAGCCAAAGTTCATATACCCTTGCAGCTATTGCAAAAACTAAATATTGTTGAAAACATTAAAATTATGACTTACTTGCGTATATGTTTAAAAACTTTGAAGCTATGATAATTTGCAGCTTAAATAATCCATAACTCCTATGGCAGCTTTATAATATAGTTTTTCGATTTTAATAAAATTAAAAGCGTAATTCAAAACTGTCAAATTATAAGTCTAAAAAAATTTCAAAAAAAATTACAAAATAGAAAAGTTACATTTAAAAAAAAAAAATATTTATATATTTCTAATTTTTCTATTGGATCTTTATGATATAGTCGTCCGATTTTTATGAAATTTAAACCGTAATTCTTAAATATATAGCCATTACTATAGTCGAAAAACTAAGAAAAGTTATAATTTTTTTTTTTTTTTTTCGACTTTTCTTATGGGAGCTATATGATATAGTCCTCTGATTCTGATGAAATTTAAACCGTAATTTTGAAATATTTAACCATTACTATATGTCGAAGAACTAAAAAAAAAATTATAAAACAGCAAAGTTATAATTTTTTTTATTTATTTTTCCGATTGTTCCTATGGGAGCTATATGCTATAGTCGTCCGATTTTGATAAAATTTAAACCGTAATTCTGAAATATTTATCCATTACTATATGTCGAAGAACTTATAGAAAAATTTTAAAACACCAAAGTTATAATTTTTTTTTATTTACTTTTATGATTGTTCCTATGGGAGCTATATGCTATAGTCGTCCGATTTTGATGAAATTTAAACCGTAATTCTGAAATATTTATCCATTACTATATCTCGAAGAACTAAAAAAAAAATTAAAAAACAGAAAAGTTATAATTTTTTTTCATTTATTTTTATGATTGTTCCTATGGGAGCTATATGCTATAGTTGTCCGATTTTGATAAAATTTAAATCATAATTCTGAAATATTTAACCAATTCTATATCTCGAAGAACTAAAAAAAAAATTAAAAAACAGAAAAGTTATAATTTTTTTTTATTTATTTTTCCGATTGTTCCTATGGGAGCTATATGCCAACGTCGTCCGATCCGGCTCGATCCGACTTATATACTACCTACAATAGAAAGAGAACTTTTGGGAAATTTTCATGCAGATAGCTTTTAAACTGAGAGACTAGTTTGCGTAGAAACGGACGGACAGACGGACATGGCTAGATCGACTCTCCAAGTGCTGCTGATCAATAATATATATACTCTCTTGGGTCGGAGATGTCTTCTTCAATGCGCTGCAAACTTCAGAATAAAATTATAATACGCTCTGCAAGGGCGTTTTAAGTTTAAATTTAAAACAATAATTTATATATTACAATTTTTTATCGAAACTGTTTCTTCCTTTAACCTAAAACCATTTGCTATAGCATTTTCCTCACCAAATTGGTGTGTTAACTTCTCAATACTGAGAAAAGTAGCCGTTTTCGGTGCTTAATAACTTTTCTTTTGTATACTACAAGTTGAGGAATCTCAAGAACTATATACGTAAAAAGTTAAACAACAATCGGCAGTAAATATTTTTAGTCCAGTTTGATTCCGGGGTTCACTCCGTAGGGAGTGCTCGTGTGATGAAAGTTATCAAAAGTTATGTTATAAAGATTTATAACCAACAATGACCTCGAGTTTTCCACTTCACTTTTTATATAATTTGGAATAACTTGCAAAAAAGTAAAAAAAAAATATAAAAATTATATAATTCTTTAACTATATTACTAAGACAAATTATGCTTGGGATTCGTGATTAGCATTTTACGATACCTTTTTAATGACATATTTCACTTATCTGTAGCTATACTAATTAAGAAGTTAAAGCCGTGCAAATTTTAGCTATTTTTCGCGATTTCCCGCTAGTTTTTCAAAAAGTCGTAGAACAAACTTTTTTTGTAACGACTTACCAAACACAAAATCAATTATTCAAGATTTTTAAAACACGTCCTTAAAATTTTGTGAGACTGAAAAACGATGTAGAAAAGTATTTTTTGAACAACTTTTGAAAAGAGCATCGGAACTAAGCAAATTTAATGTCATTCGACGCGTATTTTGATTAAAATATAAACTGTGTTAACTCCATTTAGTGTGTCATTTTCACCGTCCTTTCAATTTTCAATTTTCCTAAAGGTTTGGTATGCAATTCCTATTCCTTTAGCGATACCTTTCGATTGGCTATTACTCTTTCCGATCGGACCATCACAGCAGATTTTCAATTATGCGGCTGTATAATAGTAGTCTCCTATGCATACGCTCTTGGTGCGCATCGTCACTACATGTACTGTCGTCCATAGTGATACCGTTATGAAGCTGTGTCAGCTGATTCGAGCCCAAGACGAAATCCATAAATTCACCAAAATCGCGAGCCATTACTGGACGACGAGGCGACGAGGATTAAAGGCGAAAAAAAACGCATATTTTTATGATTTTTTTGAGGCGACACGCATAATATTATTTTTTTTTTAAATTTAATTACATATTATTATACAACTTTTAAAGAATGTAAGAAAAAAATTTTTAAACAAATTTAATAAAAATAAGCCGGTGAGCGTGAATCTTCGGAAGTGCATTGAAAGTTGGTTTGCGGTGAACTGCATAACTAGTAGACGGATTTTTTGGAAAAAAAAATTTAATTTAAAGCAGATGAATTTTTCGAGGTAATCACGAAAAGTGTTTTTCAACCATTATTTTTTTGAGCCCTTTAAAGTGAACAACGCTATTTTAGATTTAAAAAAATGCGGTTAATTTATTATCAATAAATTAAAAATACTCTTCGTGACAATTTTCAAAGGGATTGGCTCAGTTTATTTTGAGTTCTGATGTTCACGAACACCAAATGAGACGTTTTTGGGAAAATCGATTTAAAGTTTTTCATACGTGAACAATCTGGTAGCACGGCCGGTCGTTTAAAACGCTGTAACTCCGTTATTTTAACTCGGATTGACTTGAAATTGTACAGAATATTCTCAACATATTGTTGAATCAGAAAAAAAAACACAATGAAAAACAAAAAGTGAGAGTTTCACAAGCAAGAGCAAATGTAAAAAAAAAAACAAAAAAGGCATCACAAGAGATCATTTTCAAGAGTATTGTGTACGGTAAAAATATGAAAAAAAAAAAACAAATTAGGATAAAATCTAATTCATTGTTTCTAAGTTTCTTGAATGTCAGAAAGCTACCGAAATGGCAGAGCTAAAACTATTTCTATTTCAAGGGGTTGACAAATCGTTGCCTTTTTATCATTTTTATCATTTACAAAGAGTCAGAGGAGATAACTTCAGGTTACAAGAAACGAAATAGTTTGCTTAATCTGGGGGGGACAGTTGCAGTCATTTTTGATGTCATTTTATTTTTAATATTATATTCTTACAGGCTTATTTTAATTGCGTATGTCACAAAAGATTTCAAACTGCCTTAAAATTATAATAATTAAATATTTGGGAATACATCAATATTAACAAGTATAAAAAATATAAAATATTAGTTTAAATAAGAGTTTACAATTATAGTATTCTTTGTTCTGCTATAATTTAATTATCTTTTATTCAGCTTTTTCGTTCGATCGCACCGGCCACGCTTTTTCGAATGCCTCGCTCTCTTCTTCGTGCGTCTTTTTTTAGGGATGCAAAACACATCGATACTTTTACAAACCAGGGATAGCACACACAAAATATATCCAGGGTTACACACGCATTAAAATATAACTTAACTATATAACTTAAAACTACTTTGGCCATGTTTATTAAGAGTAGTTGCTTACTTAGTTCTTATTACTACAATTTGGCCGTCCTGACTATGAGGATCTCCCGATACTCGTTGACTTACTTCTAGTATCAATGCTACTTTGGCCATATTTATTTATTTTACAATTGTCATTTACTTCTATATTTTTACTATTATTTTTGTTTTTATTTACAATAATTGTATTTGTATTGCTAATTTCATCAGCAGGATATATTTCCTTATCTTTATATGTGGACTATCATTAAAATCAACTTTGTCTTTTCCATTAAGCCAGGGTTTCATAATATGCACCGCCCATATACACAAATATGGCACTTGTGACTGCTGAAAGTTCTCTACGTCTTCAATAAAGTACCTATGACACAACATAAGGCCTTTTGAATTTGGGAACAACAACTTAATCTCCTTCAGAAAATAGTTTCGGTTTTTGTCGTTTTGAATCAACATAGTTTTTGTTATATCCTTGCGCTTTTTTCTGGCATATATTAGCTTGCAGTCGTATTTCGTTTAGGTCTTTGTGCAAAATTTCTTGACTTTCATCGATAAAATTTTCTTTTAAACTGTCAATATAACAACCCCTCTGTCTAACCCCAAACAACATTACACTTCGGTATTGATTCAAACTTCGGTTTTTGACTCTATTGACTCTTTCTACCTGCCCCTTAGCTTGAGGCGAAGCTGTTGCTATGTAAACATGCCTTACATTGTTTTGTTCAACAAACTCCTCAAATTCCTTTGACGTATGATTTTAGGTCTACTGTACGATCTGAAATAGTTTTGTAACGCTTCTATTGCTTCCTTAGAACTAGTTGTTTTGTTTGGATATAATCTGGTGAAATTGTACATGCGTCAATTATTACTAGTATGTGCTTCATATTCGTTTCCTTGCTATTTATCGGACCATAGTGATCAGTATGAATGACTTCAAACGGACTTGTACTTTTCGGAATAGGAAGTAAAAAACCCTCAGTTTTACCTGTTTTATTAGAAGATGCTATACACTTTAGGCAGTTCTTTATGTGAATCTCAACTTTCTTTTTTATTCCTGGAAACCAATAACTCTTACTTATGAGGTCCGTTACTTTGTCAATTCCTAAATGCCCCTTTCGTCATGGTATTTGTACAGAACATTTTCTTTCATTGACTGTGGAACACAAAACAGTAGCCTATCGTTACTTTTCTTATACACGACACCAATTCGTAGTTCATAGTGCTCATCCTCTTGATTTAATAAAATTTCTTTAACTCTATTTATATTTTTATCTCTTCCTTGACATATAATTAGATTTTCTTCGAAAGTATTTGTTTCAATTACAAGAATACTATTACTTCGACTCAGTGCGTCCACATGTTGCATTCTTTTTCCCGATCTGTGCTCAAGCTCGTAGTCATAGTTTTGAAGCTCTAAAGCCCATCTTGGTATACGGGGATTTATTTCTTTTTTATTTAAAGTTAAAGTTACCGAATTGCAATCAGTCACAATTTTAAATCTAATTCCTTGGACATAAACTCGAAATCTTTTTAATGCGTTTATTATTGCTAAAGTTTCCAACTCGAAGCTATGGTACCTTGACTCCACAAAAGACAGGGTGAAATTTGTTATCCCTTTTCCTTTGTAATAATATTGCGCCATAACATAATGAGCTTGCATCACAGTGCAACTCTGTCTCATCTCTTGGATCATATATTGCTAAAATTGGAGCTTCAATTAACTTTTCCTTAAGTATAGTGAACGCATCTAGTTCTTCTTTATTAAAAGCAAACTTCTTGTCTTTTATGGTTAAATCGTAAAGTGGCTTTGCAATAATAGAAAAATCTTTAATAAATCTTCTGAAATAAGAGCATAATCCTATAAAGCTTGAGACCTCGGTGACTTTTGAGGGCACTGGAAAAGACCTAATTGCTTCTAAACCCGTTTCGTTCGCTTTTATCCCATCTCCTTTGACTGTATATCCCAAGTATTCAATGGATGATTGCAAGAATTCACATTTATCAAGTCTAAGTTTTAATTTGTTTTCAACTATACGTTTCAAAACTTCTTTTAAAATTTCGAAATGCTCATACAAACTCTCCGTCGCTATCATAATGTCATCAAGATAGATCACAACTTTTCCCGGTCGTACCATATCGGCAAATATCTTGTTAATAAATCTTTGGAATGTTGGTGGTGCATTCGTCAAGCCAAACGGCATTCTTAGAAATTCAAACTGCCCTAGTGCGGTGGTAAAAGACGTATACTTAACAGAATTATCATCCATGAACACATGATGAAATCCGTTTTTCAAATCAAGTTTCGAAAAGAATTTTTTATTCGCTAACCTTTCCAGCAAGTCTTCAATCGGAAATAGGGTAATTATCTTTAAGAGTAACCTTTTTAAGGCGACGATAATCGACACACATTCTAAGTTCTCCTGTCTTTTTCTTTACAAGAGCAATTGGCGACACATATTCAGATTCACTTGGCCGTATATACCCACTGGCTAAATTCTCGTCTAATATTTTTTGAACTTCGGACTTTTCTGCGTAAGACAATCTTCGAGGGGACACCGAAATGGTTTATCACTTTCAATTGTGATCTTCATAGTACACTTTATCTTAGATTCCATCGGACGATCAGCGTTTTCATAAAAAGTTTTAAACAAACATTTAAACTTATTTCTAGTTTCTTGACTCACCTCCTTTCCTATCGTATAAGTTGCTTTGCCAAACAACAAACAGCAAATAACATTTATATTAAGCTTGTCTCTATCGAATGAATCCACATTGTAACTTTCTTCATTCGCAACGATATTGTCTAGTCTGGTGTCAGCTTCGTCATCTATATCTTCATCGGCCTCAACATTAATATTCGTTATAATTTCTAAACATTTCGCTACTTTGGGCTTGTTCGCTTTCTCTACTCTTTTCTCTACATCTACCTGTTTCTCTACATTGAAATATACTTTGTTATTGTTCCCAAGATTGCTCTTTACTTTTGTCTCTACATCTACCTGTTTCTCTACATTGAAATCTACTTTGTTTGATAAATCACTTTCGCACTTTTCCACTAAATGTATACCCACTGACTTAACAGATAATTGGTTATTAGCATCGTTAACTATTTGTACGAGCTTAAAATTACTTAGATTTAAATAATCGCGTCCTACTACCATTGAGTACCTTACAGATTCATCGGTTACAACCAGTAATTCGATCAATACGTTTTTATTTGAACTTTTAATAAGACAAACTGTTTTTCCAATTACATTTAGTTTACTTTCGTTTATTCCGAGGAAGGTATTATTCAACTTGTTCTTATCAATGATTACGTTACTGGGAACTACTGACTTCTTTAGAAATGAGACGGGGCTTTCCGAATCTATGAGCCACTCTATGGAATAAAATTTATTAGAATTATGTATTGTGTTTTTAAATTGAACTCTAAAATGTCTTACATAATCGTATCCAGTTTCTTTCTTCTTGTACAATAAACACTCTCTAGCCAAGTGCGGCATTCCTTAGCCAGATGGCCAAGACTGTGGCAGTTAAAGCATTTGATGACCCTCTATTCCGGGGTGGCAGCGTTTAATGAAGACTTTCCATGCATCCTATTTTGATGTACCGGAGCTCTGGGTTTCTCTACATCTTGAAAGGCTTTCAATACATCAGCAGGCACAGCAAAACGTAGTAGTTTCGCTTGGTTTTTAAGTTGTACATTTTGTATGCCATCTATCAAGTACTGCACTAGTTCGTGAACACTCATAGCGATGTCTTGTGCCAGAGTAAGTTTGTCAAAGTAGTAGATGGTAAGCTTCTCACCGAATTTCCACTGGCGGTTTTCACACTTGCGTCGCATTTCCAGGACGATATCCTTGGTTCCAAAAATAATTTTTAGTTGTGCCAGAATCAAGTCGATACTCCCAGACAACAGTGATGGGCGAGATAACAGCCAAAAATTAGCCTTGCCCTTTAAGCGTGAGTAAATTAATGGACGCATGACGTCATCACTGACTTTGAACACATCACGAACATTTTGTACCACCAGCAACCATTCGTTTATGTTGCCATCGCCGTTGAACTCTGGGAGTAGCTCTTTCACGGTGTTCAAGTTCATTTCGGCTTGGAAAGACGGTCCACATTTTCGATACGTAGATTTTGCATCGCCTGTTCCATTGCCGCAGCGTTGCCACCCGATTCGGCCAGTATGTTGCTAGTTGGACTACGTTGAACGCCAAAGGTTGAAGTACTTGGTTGAACGCCGAAGGTTTAAGTACCCGGTTGAACGCCGGTTCCTGGAAGTTGAACGCCATCACGATCAACTGTCTCGACAAGATTAAGTTCGTTGCCGAAAACATCTTCATCTTCTTCTTCGCTTTGTTCTTCGTTGTTGTTGTTGGCTGCATTGGCGACAGCCATCTCAACACCATTTTCGCCTCCACCTTTCGTAGACTCCACCTTTTCGTAGTACAAATCCGGACCAATTTCATTCGGCGCAATTAGTGCGGCTTTGTTTCCCTTTGTGGACAAGCCAAGTTTTTCACAGAAACTTTCGATTTCCATTAATTTGAGTTCGCCGAGATTAATGCGTGAAGCCATGTTAACAGATATTTTCCTATTCCAATATAACTTGGTTAGGTTCAGTTACCACTTCTGAATTATAATGTTCTTTGTTCTGCTTTAATTTAATTATCTTTTATTCAGCTTTTTCGTTCGATCGCACCGGCCACGCTTTTTCGAATGCCTCGCTCTCTTCTTCGTGAGTCTTTTTTTAGGAATGCAAAACACATCGATACTTTTACAAACCAGGGTTAGCACACACAAAATTTATCCAGGGTTACACACACATTAAAATATAACTTAACTATATAACTTAAAACTATTTGGCCATGTTTATTAAGAGTAGTTGCTTATTTAGTTCTTATTACTACACAATATCACAAAGTTTGCCAGGAAATTAACTTTACGTAAGTTACAACCATCCATAGGTTTGCAGAAATTATTTACTTTAAAAATTAACTGAGGCGCGCTCTGATGATTTTCAGGGTGTGTGGTAGGTTGTTCTATAGGCGTATGGTGGTTTTAAAAAATTCCATCTTTGAGCACAAGGATTAATATTTGGGAAGAGCAAAATGTTGTATTCTTTGCGATTATCATGGAAGAAGTTTTTGAAACAAGTAGGAAGGTTCACGGAGATCAAATACGTAGCGGACGATAGAATTGCAAGCAACCCTTATTTTGTGTGTGTCATGACAGTCGCAGTGCTCAAAGATCTCAACGCCATAAAAAGTTGGGAATTAGAATCCTTTTGACCACTAGCAATCGTGCCTGAGTCGGTAGAAATGATTGAGAGGTCGAAAGTTGTCTCAAAAGCCCATACGTTAGCCCAGTTGCCTTAGAAATATGTAAACTCAAAGACAATGTGTTATTAAAAGTTTACTGCAATTTCTTCGTATTTAATTGGATTATTGCTTATAAATAAAGTCTGAAGTAGTATATAAATATACACTTTTTTCTTGGCTATCTATTTTCATTAGCCCATTTATTAACAAATTACACTCACTGATGCAGCTATTAACTTGTTGTAAAGGCTTACTGACATAAAACTGAACATCGTCTGCATATAAATGGAGATCACAATACGACAGATCACTTGTTAAGTCATAAACATAAATTGAGAATGACACAGGTCCTAGTACAGAACTTTGGGGAGCACCTCTAGTTAGTGTATAAAAAGAATATAAACACAACCAAGACACGACAGATTGTTGTCTATCTGTGAGATAAAACTTCAAAAAGCCCAACTGCAGAGCCAGAGAAGTTAAAAAGATTTTTAAGCTTAGTACATAGAATGCAATGATTGACGGTATCGAAGGCCTTGCTGTGATCAAGAAAAGTAAAAAATGTGATCCTCCTCTGTTTTCTAAAGCTATGGCTAAAGATTGCTTATGACTTAGTAGTAAACTAAGAGGAAACAATGCTAGTGATCCCGAAAGAAATACGATGTAAAATGGAGCTAGCTAATAAGGGTCATTTAGGCGAGACTGCAATGGAGCGCCGACTCCGCTCAAAAGTCTGGTGGCCTCGAATGGATTGAGAAGCTGAAGAATTCGTAAAGACCTGAGTTCGCTGCATTTTAGTGTCTACTCCGGAAATCAGGCCCCGTTTTCAAATTGCTCATGGAAGTGTTCGGCAACCGATCTGTTAGGCCCGCTACCTAACGGAGAATATATTTTAGTTCTCATCCATTACTACTTTCGATGTACAAAATAACAAGGAGTAACACATCAAAGACTTAATAGCTGAGATGTAGGAAGTTTTCGCAAGACTAGGCTTTCCCCAAACGTTGACAGAATTCAATAAATTTTTATCAAAAATCGGAACCGAGTGACTTACAACTCCCTTATATTGGCCACAAGCGAACGGTGAGGTGGAGAATATGAATAAATTGCTGGTTAAACTTCTAAAAATCGCATATGCTAGTAAAAGTAGCAACAAAAAGGAGTTGCAAAAGTTCGTTTTAGTATAAAACGTAACACCGCGTAGTACAAAAGGTGAACAAAAGGTGGTTAACTAGGTGACCAGCAGAGACGGGGATGGGGTCCAAGTAAACGCAAAAGGGAAGTTGTGGCCAGGACAGTCAGTCACATTAGGAAGGTCGAACCCACTGCTGCGGTGCAGCATGAGCAGGACCAATGCCCGAAAGGGACAGAGACATTATCGTCACCCAAACCAATTGATGCGGAGCCTACCTCACAGATGCCACTTGAAGGTTTCAAACTTGTAGGAGTCAGTTAATTTTGTTTAAGGTGTTTATTGCCACACCCCCAGAATTTATTTAAGCTTATTTTGTCTGCTGTACGATAAATAACAACAACCACATTGGTCCTAGCATCCTAATTTATCCCATAAATAACAGGAAATGCAAAAATACCATTTTAGGGATTTTTCGGAAGCGACGTCCACACTTGATTTGGCTTTTTCCGGTCTCCTTTTCTGGAAGCTTGCTGCGAGCTATCTGAATTGTTCCTAAAACTAGATTAAAATCAGTGTTCATCCCAACTACCAGATACCATTTCCAAGAAGTCTTGCCAAATTATTAAAACTATAATTGTGCTTAATCTTGTGGTGGTAAGCTGTTGATTCTTTTAATTTGGCAACAGGTTATTTAATGCTCCTTCAAAATAGCATACAGCGTCACACGCGTATTTTATAACCTCAAAGACATTCATGGAACTCGTTCGAAGTAAATTGCCAGCGACACAGCTTTGATTGTAGCTTTTGGATTGGGTTTTCCACGCGTAATGCAGAAAGAGTATTGCGATTTTTTCAGCCGTTTATCCCGCGTGGCGTGCAGCCAGGGCATACATCGAAAGTTGCGTCACCATCACATGCAGGGCTGGCAACCCATACATGGGAAGGCTCTGTCAGCGTCCTAGATCTGCGTGCAGGAGTCAGGAGCAATCTTTACACGAATTGAAACGATGCGTCACCATCCCAACCAGCGCTGTAACGATCTGCGTGCAGGAACTTGAAGCAGGCACCATAAACATCAAAACATTGCGTTACCGACTTCGGTCATCATACAGCAGGAGTAGTCGCCGCATACACTTAAAGAAAGTATCCACTCCCTCTGCTGCATGCAGAAAGCCTCACGAAATCTCGCGACTGCCTCCGCGTTCTCGCCGATACTTCGAGAACTGTTTGGTTTGGTAAAGACGCGCTCATGCGTGCGTAGTCATATCGACGAGTAGATTAGATTTGTTTTCTTTTGTTCACGTAGTTAAGAACCCTTACATTTGTTATTTCATTCGTAAGTTTTGGTGTTATTGGTGCACTATAGTTTGTTGAGTAAAGATGTCAGTGACATTACGTAGTGATAAAGAGATATTTTTCTTATCGGGCTACCTAGTCATCAAATCACTGGTGCAAAGTCCGTTCCGTTCTATTTTATAATATTCGGCAAGTCAAGCTAACGCTCAGTGAAAGTGCAAATCTTGTGACTAGGGAGTGTTTAATATTTTGGGAAAAAGCGAGAATTAACACAAGGGCATTGCCTAACTGCGTGAAGAAACTTATTGATTTATACCATTCTTGGAGAGAGCTGCAAAAAAATTGTAAAAAAAGCCACTTTCAAGGACCGAGAAAATAATTTTAAAATAAGCCTTGATAACTTATTTGATATTGCACATGCTGATGCCTTGAAAATAATAAAAATAGAGGAAGACAAGCTATTTTTGACTATTTTGTCGACCAGGATATTTAGCTGGTGTGGACAAAAAATTGACGGAGAAAAAGGAAAGAGTTAGACAGAGACGATTAGACGATGAGGTAAGAAAATTAAGACAAATAGAATTATTGGCTGTTGCATCTACTTCTACTACACAAATTTGGAACATTCCGAAGATTCGGACGGGGAACAGATTCCGTATGCCGTTGTCGCAGCTTTAGACCGTTGTCAGTTAAACATTAGATACTCCGTTTGCATTCTTCATGCGGTTGTAGAAGCGCTTGGTCTGAGCAGTGATGATTTCCCAATTAATAAATCCTCGATTCAGCGAATTCGTACTCAGATGAGAAAATCTAGGGCAGAAGCAATAAAAACTGATTTTCAGAACAATGTTCCTGATGTAGTCACAGTCCATTGCCAGGGCTGAATGGGCGAGTTTCAAAAGAAGAACACTTGCCAATTATAGTTTCATTTGACGACAAAGAACAGCTTCTTGCAGTACCAAGACTGGAGAGTTCTTCTGGTAAACATCAAGCAAAAGCCGTCTCAACCGCCCTTTTTGACTGGGATCTTAATAACAAGGTACAAATAATGTGCTGCGACACCACATCTTCGAATACTGGCCGTTACAATGGAGCTTGCGCTTTTTTAGAACACACTTTAGAAAGAGAATTGTTATAGTTCGCTTGTCGTCATGTCATGTTTATGAGTTGGTCTTAAAAACTGTCTTCGAAACCAAGATAAAGCACATTACCAACAGCGCAGATATTCCGCTCTTTAAGAAGGCCGCCTGGAGCTATGCATCAGGCACGGTAAATGGCAAGAGCGATTTACTCTTTAAAAATATGTTTGCTGCAATCTCAAGTCAGAGTGATTGTAAAAGACAAAATAGCCCTACAAGATGCTTGCCTATTTATCGTCATATTGTATGTAAAGCCTTGGCTTGAATGCACTGTGGCGATTAAAGCACCTAACCAAGATTTGTACTTCTTGAAGGCATTAAAAGAGTACGAAAAAGTTGACACAACAGTTTCAAAAGCTGCTTTAAGCAAGTTTAGCCACCACCTATGGTACTTGTGTGAAGAGACAGTCATTTTATCACTGTTTGATAATGAGGTTGATAACCAAACCAAAATGAAAATGATTAAATAAAATATTTCAGAATTACGTTTTAAATCTCATCAAATTCGGACGACTATATTATATAGCTCCCATAGAAATAATAAAAATATATAAAATAACTATCTAATAATTGAGCTGCAAATCATCATAGCTTCAAGTTTTTAAACAAGCAAGGGTATATGAACTTCGGCTTGCCGAAGTTTGATTTCTTTCATGTTTTTATTTTTTTCCGATTGTTCCTATGGGAGCAATATGATATAGTAGTCCGATTTTGATTAAATTTAAACCGTAATTCTGAAATATTTAATTATTACTATATGTCGAAGAACTAAAAAAAAATTAAAAAAACAGAAAAGTTACAATATTTTTTTTCCGATTGTTCCAATGGGAGCTATATGCTATAGTCGTCCATTCCGGCTCGTTCCGACTTATATACTACGTGCCTGGTTGTAAAAGGCTGGAATCTAATAAGATTTCATAGGTAGGGTGGGTGTAGAACAAAGCCAATAACATTTGGTCCTCAATCCTCGAAAGGTGTACCGTTTGTCCGATTTTGCTATTGAGCTGGTTATCTTGAGCTACCGTTTCTCTGTCTACTAATTTTAGTTCTGTGACGCATCTTGTTCTCTTTTATCACAAACCCACCACCAATCACTCACTAAAATTCATTTAAAATCGAGAACTGATCTTAATGGTTTTGGCAAGACCTCAAAACATAAATTTGTATAATCTGATCCGCATTCATTTTATATATATTGTACATATCGAACAAAACAACCTACTGCTGCTTTACTACCCAGGATAAGACCCTCTTATCGTAATAATTATGGCGCATTCCTAAATATTTTTCACGTTGATATAATTTATCGTAAAGCTTATCGCATATCGCATATCTTATAATTTATTTTTGCTTATCATATTTCTAGTATCTTAATTTCAATATTTTGTTTAATTATTCATTATTTTTTACTCTAACGTAAGATTACAAAAGTTTGAAAATGTCGGTTAGGCACAGTACCGAAAATCTAGTTTCACTAGTTTCATGTGTAGTATTCGAAATGGAATTAATCGAAACAGCCTGTAAGCTCAGTTTTTACAAGACCTGTCTACAGGGTTGGTTGCAGGAAAACAGCACTTGCCCAACGTGCTCTCAACCATGTCCTCAATCCCAGATGGTAAAATGCTCTCAACCATGTCCTCAATCCCAGATGGAAAAATCGAGTAATAACTAGATCAATGCTTCGCAATGCAGCTTATTAGAACGAAAACATTGTAGGTCAAAATTCCGAGCAGGATGCACAACAGGAAAATGGTAATGGGCATAGCCCAATCGCAAACGACGTTTCTAATCAGCATTTTCTGGTTAATCAAATGCGAGCTTGCCAACCACAAATAGAAGAAAACCAAGTAACACAGATGCAAGCATTCCAAGCCAAAATGACAGAAACCGTTACTAACCAAATGACACAGATGTTCAGCCAGTTAAATAGATCAACATTTCCCGGAAATATTTCAGCTCAGTCTCATCGTGGAACGCGAAATAATTTGGAACGAGCAGATTTTCGTTACAACAACCCAGATCGAAACAATCAACGGATTAGAAATTCGCGAGCTTTCGATGGCTCGACCCGACAGTATTTCAAATGTGATTTCGAATTGGCGAACCAAGTTCAGTTGCTTGGCTAACGATATTGCAGTCGAAGATTTTATATACCGTGTAAACTGATACAGGGTTTGAGGGTCCGGCTTTAACTTTTTACTGGCGTGTTCATAGGTCAGTGGATAACTTAAGTAAAAAACGAACTGTGTAGGCGGTTGAAGAAAAGATATCCTGATCAGAGAGCAGAGAGCAGCGCTATGCGACGTCGCAAACATGGATCTAATGAAAGTTTTGATGAGTTCTTGGCCGCAATGCTCTCCAATGCTCATTCACTTGGAGAACCTATAGCGAGCGAAGTGTGCCATAATCTTTAGCTAGATCTCAAACCTGATTTACTGCATGTTGACACTCCAAACTTGCCGACTTTGTGTAAGCAGTGACATCGCCATGAAGAATTTTATCATAACACTCGGTTTAAGCCAGTTCAACGCCCTAATATGAACAATCGTTAGCACAATACTTCAATAAGTCGATTTTAAAGATCAGTCTGAAGAAGATCCGAAAATGGATGACGAAGTCTATGCTATCATGTCGACCGAAAAATTTACTTGCTGGAATTCTGACAAAACACGCAGTATTTTTTGTTATGGTTGTGGTGCGCCAGATGTGGATAAGCCCAACTGTAAAAAATGTAAATCAATTGTAGCGGCGCCTGAAGAACGTTTGTTTGTTTTGGCTTGAAAACTGGCGATTATTTTTGCATTTAGCGACCTTTGGAGAGTAGCCAGATGCCAAGCCAAATTTAGTGTCGGAAATTAGTGTTTAGCAAAAAAAATACTAATTAGCATTTTTGCGGGTGATGCCAGATAGTTCCACGATCAGCTGTTGCTGAGAAGCTTGTCATAAGCCGAAATGGCGGATTTTTCAGCGGGCAGAAATTTCTGGAAAAGGCCGAAACCGACGCCGCTTGATTTTTGAACTTCCTTCTTAATTTAACCGGCGTGGCAGTCAGACGTGTGCAATTTTATCCGTTCCCAATCGGCAAAGTGGGAAAAAAAATATATATACACGCGGTATTTCGAAGCTCTTAAAGTGATTTTTTTTAACGTAATAATTCGAGCTAAAAAGTGAGTAGTGTGGTTTTTCTCGCTAAATATTTTCAAGTGTTGAATTTTCGATCTCTTTTAAAAGGCTGAAATTTTGCGTTTCGGGGAGCACCCACCTCGGCCGGCAATTAGATCTGCCCTGTGGAGCACCCACGCTGCCCCGCGATTCGGATCCGCCCGGAGGAGCACCCCATTGTCGGCGATCTGCAGCCGCCCGAAGGAGCACCCCATTGTCGGCGATCTGCAGTCGCCCTGAGGAGCACCCGCATTTGCCAGTGATCAGCAGTTGAAGCAGGGAGCACCCCCAAATTTTATTCAGTGATTAGCAGTCGCAGCAGTTGAAATAGTGAACTCTCGTTAAATTCAACGCGGAATTACCTCGGCCAAATAATCATATAGGCTAGGAAAAAAAAAATGTCCAATTAGATCGGCCCTAACCCAAATCTAAAAAAAAAATGTAAAATCTACGCTTGGGCTCGATCTTAACCTTATTTGTAACCACAAAAAAAAAAAAAAAATCCAGCTTGCAAAAAATATTCACGTGCATATCAGCCAATCAAGCTACACTGGGAGAAATTCCTAACCATGTGTTAACGTAAATCAAGAAAAATGTATTAAAAGAATGCGATTGAATATTGAAGTGACAATAATTATGTTATAAAAAAAATTTAATTTAATTAAATAATTATAAGATTTAAATTAGGTTATGATTCATCTAGTGCGCGGTTAATTTACGGTTTCTATTTCCCTACCAAAAGTTTTCTTAAATTCGTTTCGATTCGATAACAGCAAAATAATTATGAAACATTTATAAATGCACAAATAATATAATATATATTATATTATATTATTTTATTATATAAAATAATAACCATGTCAAAGCAGAAATGCCTTGATTTCTTTTCCAGCCTACCTACGTCGGAAGATCGATCGTCCGCCGAGGAACCAGCTGTGTGAGTTGTTTTACCTTTATTTCAAATTATTTAAAAATTAAAATATTAGTGCCAATTTAATTCTCATAAACAAAAACAATAAGAAAAAAAAATAATTATATATATATCAATGACGAAAATTTAAGAAAGCCTTACTTCTAAAATTAACTATGAGAAAAAAAAAAAGAATTGAAAAAATGAATTTACACTGAGAAAAACCTTTGAAAAAAAAAATATATTTAATTTTAAATAAAATTAAAAGTAATTAACTAGCGAACCTCTGATGAATGATGAATTAAGAATGAGTATTAATAATCGTGAAAGAACAAATTATTGAATTTCCTTGAACATATAACTATTTATTTATTTTTAAAAATCATTTTGTATATATTGTATATTTTGTACATATATACCCTTTACTTATTTTTAACTATTTTTACTATACATATGTACTTTACATTAATAATTATATACACCTGTGAAGACCAGTATTTACTCATGATGTTTAACGGGTATTATATTTTATCTTTTCTCGCCGAAATTGTTTCTCTCTTCCGTAAATTATCTAAGAAAGATTTAATATGTTACTTGCAATTGAATTAAACATTAAAATGAAAGCTTAAAGAAAACTAAATAACTGGACTCAGCTGATGTATCTGCGGTCGTAGGGTATAAAAGGGATCACCAGAGTAATGCTCTAGCGGCAGGTGGTCATAGGTAGGGGGGGCAATATGCGAGCCAAATTACAGCTACGGCGTCGCAAACAACAAATTTCTCTCTCTTTCTTTTACACTGTCCCCTTTCATTAATTTCTCAAAACTCTTCTTTTCTAAATTTATGCATCTTTTCTTTCCGGTTAAGTAACTAGCTTTTGATATTGTCGCATGCACGCTCAATTCTGATTTTATTAATAGTAATACGTAGACAGTGCCAAGCCGACGAGCTAGAGCTGGAATATTTAGCGTGCCCAGCCAATACAGATCCTTGAAAACATTTAAAGTACTTTGTACTTTAGTCGAACGTTACACGCTACAGATATAATTTATTATTATTAATAAGAAAAGTGGCGCCCAAACGTGTAGGCCTTAATGAATACAGATTAATTCATTGAGACTCACAGATGCATAAATTTAAAAATCTTTAACATTTTTCTTTACTCTTCTTAAAATTTTTCCCTAGATTTTTAATTATTCCAGGAAAACAGTTCGAGTGACTATTAGTATTTCTGACTGTCCGAAAATTATAAATTAACGAGAGAATATTTTTTTTCTTTAAATAGCAGAAAGGACAAGGTGTCTTGATCTGAGGAAAGCAGAGACATAAACCAGAACTAGGTAGATTTTCTGTCCCGGAATCAAATGCCGAGTCATTGAGCTTATCGCCTTTATGAAATTAAATTAGTACATATACTTCTCTATACGGAAAATACTGGCATTACTCACGAGCTGTGCCATATCCAGAAAGAGGTTATGAACAAATTTTTTTTCCCTTCTTGGGACTAGAGGATTTATATTCTTTTAATCCGGAGTTGGAATACAAGCGAGTATGTTCTAGAACAATTTTATTTTCTAATTTCTGAAAAATTTTATAAAAATATAGATACTCTTCGACGTAGAGCATCAAGCAAAGAGTTCAGTTAATATTTCCTTATTACGTTATTTCGATTTTTTTCCGTTTGTTTCAAAGATTTAATATTTTGTTTACCTATTATCGTATCTCTTATATCTTATAACTCAAACTACTATCGTACCGCTGATATTTTATCACTGAAACTACTCTCGTACCGCTGATATATTGTTGAGGAAAATATTATCTTACCGTTTATATACAGTTGATTTGCTAAAACTATTTTTTTTATCGTCCGTGTACATGATGGGGATAGACCGATCTCCGGAAAGGGTTGCCGAAAGAGGCGCAAACATCGTCTGTCCGATATGCAAGGCCGAAGTATACCTAGTAGAAGTTTGCCTTACATCATGTCAACATGAATTTCACAAGCGATGCATAGAAGCGCATTGGAAGAAAAGTGCACTGTGTCCGGTGTGCAAAGCTTCCTGTAGGCGAACTCTCCCAAAGAGTGGGGATAGCCGACAAACTCGTAGCCAATCGAAGAACCGTCAGCCCGCAGATAACGCGGACAAACAAGTAACAGATGATATAGCTTCTTCGTCAGGATACAATTCGAATACCATCAACAGCGGTGATACTATTCCAAGTTACACTTACCGAAAGTATGGCCAGTTCAGTTCAAAAGTCCATTTCCGAAGCTATGTCAAGGATAATGTCCGATCAAGGTGCTAATAGAACCCCAAGCGAGCTGAGTTAACCGTTCAATTCGCAACAGTTCGGAAGTGGTTTCAATAGGATCGATACAAGGGAAGGAACCGGGGTGAATTCTAGGCAAGAGATTTTAGCTCCGTGTTCTCCTGCGTCGCTACGAAGTGCCGATGCAGATTTATTAAATCGACCAGATAAAGTAGTTCATATTTTGAACGGCTGGAAAATAAAATTTTCCGGTGTAGGAGTGTCAGTAGACAATTTTATTTACCGCGTTGAAGCACTAACTAAGGAGACGTTAGGCAATAATTTCACTGTACTTTGTAGGAATGCTAGCGTTCTTTTCGAAGGGAAGCTAACGAATTTTATTGGCGATATCACAAAGCTTATGGTGAAGTTCGATGGGATAGCTTTTGTTCAGCCTTGCGTCTACAGTTTCGACCGAGTAGGGATGATGGTGATCTTGAGGAGTTGATTAGGAACACCAAACAAAAGTCAAACGAAACTTTTGATAGTTTCTATGACTCCATTTCAAGTCTTATCGACCAATTGGAACAGCCTTGGATGCCTCACAAGCTCATTCGGGTTCTCCGAAACAATCTTTGTCCCGAAATTAGACATGAAATCTTGAATATCGACATTCAATCAGTTTCAGAACTGAGGGAGATTTGTCGCAGGCGTGAAGCGTTTTTGTCTGATGTTAGACGTTGTCAGGGTTATTTCAGATCTGCCCCTTTCAAACGTGAAGTCTCGGAATTTAGTCCAGAACCGGAGATGCCTCCAGAATCGGAATCCGATAAAGAAGGCGATATCGAAGCCTTTTCCTTGTTGTGCTGGAATTGCCGCAAGGAAGGTCACAGGTATCAGGACTGTGTAGCCGAAAGAAGAGTTTTTTGTTACGGATGCGGAGCTGTCAACACCTACAAAACAAGTTGTAACAAGTGTTCAAAAAACTCCAGAGCGGGCGGGTCGATGACGCCATACAAACAGAAGGCCTCCAGTGGCGTTCGGAGCCAAGCAACGATGACCGATCAATAGAGCATGCAGCTACAGTTGCACCAACATTTTTCCCTGACGTACAAATATCCCCAGACTGTCCTTGGCTTCATAGCAAAATTCCAATATTAGGAAAAATTAATATCCCGGAAGTGAATAATGAACAAGAATTAGAAAAGCGAAAAACGCGAAGTTCCGTCCGAATGAAATCATTTTGGCAAGAGGTCAAAACGTGTAAAGCCGGACTGGAATATATTAACTCTCTACCTGCAGGACCAAAAGATCCTCGACCCTTTTTATCAATTCGCTTGTTCGATCGTACCGTTTACGGACTGTTAGACTCTGGCGCGTCGATAAGTTGTGTCGGTGGAAACCTTGCCAGAGACATACTTAACAGCAAAGAATTTAAGACGATAAAAGGCAGCGCTACAACTGCTGATATTAATATATCCTTATTAGAATCCGATCCCGACCGTAAGGTTAATGTTGATCAGCATAACTTGTCCGAGGTTGACAAAGCCAAATTAACGAACGTCATTAATTGTTTTCCGTCTTTCACTCAAGAAGGTCTAGGCAAGACCAACTTGATAACGCAATTAATCGATGTCGGTACGGCTAAACCGATAAAACAACGACACTTTCCTGTCTCACCCGCAGTAGAAAAAGTCCGAAAGTTCGTGGTCTTCTCCTATTGTAATGGTGACGAAACCCGGAAAAGTTAGGATTTGTCTAGATTGCCGAAAGGTAAACAGTTTCACGGAAAAGGATGCATACCCTCTTCCCCAAATAGCGGGAATTTTAAGTCGTTTGCCTAAGGCGGAATTCATATCCAGCCTTGACCTTAAGGACGCATATTGGAAAGTTCCTTTAGAGGTTTCATCACGAGACAAAACGGCTTACACTGTCCCTGGTAGACTGCTTTACCAGTTTAAGGTTATGCCTTTTGGGCTGTGCAATGCCACTAGTACAATGTCCCGTTTAATGGACAAGGTTGTGCCAGCTCATCTCAGAAACGAGGTGTTCATTTACCTTGATGATTTATTGGTAGTTTCTTCCAGCTTTGAGAGACATCTTGAAGTTCTCAGAGAGATCGCGCTGCAGATAAAGCGTGCAGGTTTGACGATCAATATTGGCAAAAGTCACTTCTGTATGCTTCGTGTGCGATATCTAGGTCATATAATCGGCGATGGTGGAATACGCACCGACCCAGAAAAGGTGGCCGCAAATACTAATTTTCCGTTACCAAAGACTTTACGCAGTCTACGAAGTTTTATGGGTTTGTGTGGGTGGTATCGTAAGTTTGTTCCCAATTTCGCTTCACTCTCAGCTCCTTTAACAGACTTAATGACCACTAAACGAAGGTTTAGCTTAGCCGACGAGGCCATAAAAGCTTTCGAAGGCTTAAAACTTTCACTCAGCAAGGCTCCAGTCTAATGCAGCCCCGACTTTACAAAGCCTTTCGCAATACATTGCGACGCTAGTAAAACAGGGATAGGCGCAGTACTAGTATAGCTGTCGGAAGAAGGAGACGAACGGCCTGTTGCTTTCTTTTCAAAGAAGCTGAACAAAGCTCACCGTAATTATACTGTCACGGAGCAAGAATGTCTAGCGGCGGTAGCAGCTCTTAAGGATTTTAGGGCGTATGTTGAGGGACATAAATTTAAAATCATAACAGATCATGCTTCATTGATGTGGCTAATGTCCAATCACGACCTAAATTCACGACTAGCTCGATGGGCTTTAGCTTTTCAAAGATATGATTTCACAATTGAACATCGAAAGGGTTCTGTAAATATTGTTCCCGACTCACTTTCCCGTGTAAACGAAGACGTGGTAGCCGCTATAGACTTACGCGAAGGATTTTTAGTGGACATGAACTCAGAGCATTTCCAATCAACTGAGTATGTTTCTCTTGTAGAAAAGGTAAAAGCCAACCAAGAAAATTTTTCTGATCTTAAGTCTGACAGTGGTTATGTTTATCGGAAAGCCGAACATTTAACGGGAGAGCAAGTTCATGATGAGTATGCCTGGAAGCTCTGGATACCTAAAGAACTGGTTCCAGAAATCCTCTCACGAGCTCACGATAGTCCTTTATCTTCTCACGGCGGCATACACAAGACGATTGAGAGAGTAAGGCGATACTATTTTTGGCCTGGCCTTGTTCCAGATGTAAAGGCTTATATAAATGCCTGCGAAGTGTGCAAAACCACTAAGCTCCGAATTGTGTATTGCGACCGCCATTAGGAAAAGCGCCAGAAAGTCAGCGATTTTTCCAACGGTTGTTCGTACATTTCCTTGGACCTTATCCCAGATCCAGAAGTGGAAATATCGGTATATTTATCGTGCTCGACCATTTTTCAAAATATGTCTTTCTCAAACCCGTGAAGAAAAAAATACATGTGCAGTTATAAAATATCTAGAAGGGGAGTTGTTTATGGCATATGGGACTCCTGAAACAGTGGTGTCCGACAACGGCTCACAATTTCGCTCTAACGCTTTTGAGAAATTAGTTCAGCAATACGTTCATTCGCCTCAGGCTAATGCGTCCGAGCGCGTTAGCCGCTCTGTAATTTCTGCTATTAGAGCTTATCTTCGACCTGACCAGAAGGACTGGGACGAGTATCTCAACAGAATATGTTGCGCGTTGAGATCGTCCGTTCATGCTAGTTTGGGAACCTCTCCTTACTACATGGTCTTCGGACAACACATGATTACATCCGGTGGTACATATTCTTTGTTAAGGAAATAAAATTTACTAGATGATCGTTCTTTGAAATTCAATCGTCAGGATTCATTTGAAATAGTTCGAGATAAAGCTTGCAAGTTAATGCAGGAAAAGCACGATATAAACGAGAAGCGATATAATATTCGCTCTAGAGTTGTGTCTTTTGAAGAAGGGCAAGAGATTTACCGTCGAAACAAAGCTGTTTTCAAACTGGCTACAACGCAAAATTCGGTCCTTCCCTTGTGAAAGCGAGGGTTCGAAGAAACTCTTATTACGAATTAAAAGATTTACACGGTCGAATTATAGGTACCTATCATGCAAAAGATATTCGACAATAACGTGTCTTCAGTCGGTATCTATCTAGTGTAACCCTAGCCAGAATTTCCGGGGGGGCTTTGTAGCGGCGCCTGAAGAACGTTTGTTTGTTTTAGCGACCTTTGGAGAGTAGCCAGATGCCTAGCCAAATTTAGTGTCGGAAATTAGTGTTTAGCGAAAAAAAAACCAATTAGTATTTTTGCGGGTGATGCCAGATAGTTCCACGATCAGCTGTTGCTGAGAAGCTTGTCATAAGCCGAAATGGCGGATTTTTCAGCGGGCAGAAATTTCTGGAAAAGGCCGAAACCGACGCCGCTTGATTTTTGAACTTCCTTCTTAATTTATCCGGCGTGGCAGTCAGACGTGTGCAATTTTATCCGTTCCCAATCGGCAAAGTGGGAAAAAAAATATATATACACGCGGTATTTCGAAGTTCTCAAAGTGATTTTTTTTAACGTAATAATTCGAGCTAAAAAGTGAGTAGTGTGGGTTTTCTCGCTAAATATTTTCAAGTGCTGAATTTTCGATCTCTTTTAAAAGGCTGAAATTTTGCGTTTCGGGGAGCACCCACCTCGGCCGGCATTTAGATCTGCCCTGTGGAGCACCCACGCTGCCCAGCGATTTGGATCAGCCCGGAGGAGCACCCACCTTGGCCGGCAATTAGATCTGTCCTGCGGAGCACCCACGCTGCCCCGCGATTCGGATCCGCCCATAGGAGCACCCCATTGTCGGCGATCTGCAGCCGCCCGGAGGAGCACCCCATTGTCGGCGATCTGTAGTCGCCCTGAGGAGCACCCGCATTTGCCAGTGATCAGCAGTTGAAGCAGGGAGCACCCCCAAATTTTATTCAGTGATTAGCAGTCGCAGCAGTTGAAACAGTGAACTCTCGTTAAATTCAACGCGGAATTACCTCGGCCAAATAATCATATAGGCTAGGAAAAAAAAAATGTCCAATTAGATCGGCCCTAACCCAAATCTAAAAAAAAAATGTAAAATCTACGCTTGGGCTCGATCTTAACCTTATTTGTAACCACAAAAAAAAAAAAAAAATCCAGCTTGCAAAAAATATTCACGTGCATATCAGCCAATCAAGCTACACTGGGAGAAATTCCTAACCATGTGTTAACGTAAATCAAGAAAAATGTATTAAAAGAATGCGATTGAATATTGAAGTGACAATAATTATGTTATAAAAAAAAATTTAATTTAATTAAATAATTATAAGATTTAAATTAGGTTATGATTCATCTAGTGCGCGGTTAATTTACGGTTTCTATTTCCCTACCAAAAGTTTTCTTAAATTCGTTTCGATTCGATAACAGCAAAATAATTATGAAACATTTATAAATGCACAAATAATATAATATATATTATATTATATTATTTTATTATATAAAATAATAACCATGTCAAAGCAGAAATGCCTTGATTTCTTTTCCAGCCTACCTACGTCGGAAGATCGATCGTCCGCCGAGGAACCAGCTGTGTGAGTTGTTTTACCTTTATTTCAAATTATTTAAAAATTAAAATATTAGTGCCAATTAAATTCTCATAAACAAAAAAAAAAAGAAAAAAAAAATATATATATATATCAATGGCGAAAAATTAAGAAAGCCTTACTTCTAAAATTAACTATGAGAAAAAAAAAAGAATTGAAAAAATGAATTTACACTGAGAATTTTTTTCCTTTGAAAAAAAAAATATTTAATTTTAAATAAAATTAAAAGTAATTAACTAGCGAACCACTGATGAATGATGAATTAAGTATTAATAATCATGAAAGAACAAATTATTGAATTTCCTTGAACATATAACTATTTATTTATTTTTAAAGATCATTTTGTTTAATATACCCTATACTTATTTTTAACTATTTTTACTATACATATGTACTTTACATTAATAATTATATACACCTGTGAAGACCAGTATTTACTCATCAGGTTTAACGGGTATTATATTTTATCTTTTCTCGCCGAAATTGTTTCTCACTTCCGTAAATTATCTAGGAAAGATTTAATATGTTACTTGCAATTGAATTAAACATTAAAATGAAAGCTTAAGGAAAACTAAATAACTGGACTCAGCTGATGTCTCTGCGGTCGTAGGGTATAAAAGGGATCACCAGAGTCATGCTCTAGCGGCAGGTGGTCATAGGTAGGGGGGGCAATATGCGAGCCAAATTACAGCTACGGCGTCGCAAACAACAAATTTCTCTCTCTTTCTTTTACACTGTCCCCTTTCATTAATTTCTCAAAACTCTTCTTTTCTAAATTTATGCATCTTTTCTTTCCGGTTAAGTAACTAGCTTTTGATATTGTCGCATGCACGCTCAATTCTGATTTTATTAATAGTAATACGTAGACAGTATCAAGATCTGTACGAGCAAGACCTCCACCCCCCAAGCCGACGAGCTAGAGCCGGAATATTTAGCGTGCCCAGCCAATACAGATCCTTGAAAACATTTAAAGTACTTTGTAATTTAGTCGAACGTTACACGCTACACAATTCCAAAAAGTGGTTGTCCGCCATAAGTTCAGACAACCAAAACATTCCGTCTGATCAGGCAAGAGATATTAACTAAAAGTTTGTTGTCAAAAATCGGATCTTTTTTATAACACTACTTTTATACCATACCACCTGCGCCTTCAACAATATCTAAAGCAAAGGCCCAAAAAGTTGCGTCACCATCCTAACCAGGGCTGCAATGCGTACATTAGAACGCTATGTCAGCGTCACCTAGTCACCATACACATCAAAACGCTGCATTACAGCAGGAGTAATCGCCGCATACATTTAAAGACAATATCTATCGATACTTCGAGAACTGTTTGGCTTGGTAGAGACACGCTCATGCGTGCGTATTCATATCGGCGAGTAGTTTAGATTTGTTTTCTTTTGTTCACATAGTTAAGAACAATTAATGGTATAATAGGCTTATTCGATTTCTATTATAGTGTAAAACTCGGTATGCATTCTTGACTTTAGATTTTCTGTGTCCATATAAAAATTAATAAAGTTCTACAGCAACACTTCAACAGTCATCAGGCCGTTGGATCGTGCGTATGTACGGCGTAGCCGTCAAGTATTAACTGACACATTATATTATATTTATAATATATAAAATTATTATATTATAATTATATTTATAAAATTTTTTTTTTTTATTGAGTCTGCACACTCCTTTTCATACTCATAATATAGTAGTTGTACATTTAACGTAACCGGCCTAAGAGACGTTGCTCTTAAATAAGAAATCCATTTGAAAACGAATACCATATAAATATGTATATACTTTTTCATATACCCTATGAACCGTTTGTCCGATTCTAGCTATTGAGTTGGTTATCTTGTGCTATCGTTTCTCTGTCTACTAACAGTTCTGTGCAATTGTTTAACTAAAAATCACTTGTTATTACTGGAGTATTACAAAGCTCAATATTAAATTTTAAAAAAAGAAAGTTAAAACAAATTTAGTTCCTTTTCAGAAATACAAAAAATCAGAAAATGAGGTGCTAGGTAAGGTTACTTTTAAAACTGATCTTCATCATCATCTTCATCATACTAAAAGCGTTCTGATTACTTAGAAAAGTTTATTTTTGCTTTTAAATATCAAAATAAAAGGTTGCATCTAAACGATTTGCATTTCCGTTAAAATAAAGAAATCCATTTTTCATTTTCTTATTGTTAGAAGCGCTCTTTTTCTTGGAAGCATTTTTGCTTACAATGTAGATGCCTCTACCTACACTTTTCAAGCTAATTATGAATAAAATTTTTACGCTTGAAGAGGGTATTATAATTTCAGTCAGAAGTTTGCCACGCAGTGAAGGAGACATTTCCGACCGTATAAAGCATATATATTCTTGATTAGCATCACTAGGAGAGTCGATCTAGCCATGTCCGTCTGTCTGTCCGTCCTTTTCTAAGCAAACTAGTCTCTCAGTTTTAAAGCTATCTGCTTGAAATTTTCCCAAATGTCGTTCTATTGCAGGTAGGATATAAGTCGGATCAATCCGGATCGAACGACTATATCATATAGCTCCCATAGGAACAATCGGAAAAATAAATTTAATTTTAATTTTTAATTTTGTTTTTAGCGCTTCGACATAAGGGTAATCCGTAAATATTTCAGAATTACGGTTAAAATTTCATCAAAATCGGACGATTATATCATTAGCTCCCATGGAAACAATAAAAGTATTTAAAAAAATTTAACTTTTCTAATTTGCTATAGTTTTGATAAAGTCTTTTTGACCTATTAATAACTTCACAGTTTAGAATTACGCTTCCCATAGGAACTACCGAATAATTGAGCTGCAAATCATCATGGCTTCAATGTTATTAAACATATACGCAAGTTAATCATAATTTTATATGTACTTCGGCACGCCGCTGTTGGCTTCCTTTCTTGTTTTATTTGAAGTGTGATTTCAAACTTTTTGTTAATTGTAAAGAAATGAATATCGATTGATTGCATATTCATTCATATTTAGGATAATTTTTCAACTTGTGTAATTTGTTTTTAAAAATTTGAAAAAGTCTTTTATGGTAAAAATAGAGTCGACTGTAATAGAAGAATTCTGGTTGAAGCACGAATTGAAGTTTAGTCACCTAAGAGCATTTTGTTAAAAAAAAGAAATTGTTGAGGTGAAAAAATAATATAAAATTAACACCTTACAAACCTCTTCCCTATTCTTTTTTAAAGTTTAGGTCGCCTTCGCAAAACATTCAAAACTGCTTGCTCGTCATGAGTCATGACTGAAAAAGATTACAGAGATTTTAAGATTTACTGTCTTAAGGAAAATCTATGCTAGTTCATAATCAAGACTTACATTTATTCCCTAAAATTGTAGTTTTGATATTTTAATTTAATTTATATTAGAATTCGTTCATGGTCTAAGCCTTGACGATATTTTATATTTCATACAAAAAACATTAATATGACATAATATTAATGTGAGAGTGAGATTGCATTATTCCCCGAATCCCTCCCAGCATTCGTATGACATGACGCCCTAGACAACGAGAGAAGCAACTTAAACTAAGAAGACGAGTAGATGGTCGAAAGACGCATTCCAAGAAGACGAGCGTTCCAGGAAGGCGAGCCGACGGAAAAGAAGACGACGATCACTACAACGAGATGTGACGACTAGGAGACGAGCAGAGCAACATATCGAGAGGACGAGCGACAGTTGCTGACGGGATCGAGTTCAGTAAGGACGTGCTCAAGCGAACGACGTGTGACGACGAGACGACGGTTAAATCAAACACAAAGATTCGGATTTCTTAATAATCAAACTTTTAAATATTAACCTACTAAATAAATAAAAACCCCACATTTGGGGGCTCGTCTGGGAAGTATCCGAGGGAAGCTGAAGGTGAAAGTGAAAAGTGACTAAAGACGACTGTGAAGATAACATTTTTTTCACTTCACAAATTCATATTCGAAGGAGAAGGTGACAGAAACAATCGCAAACGTTTACGTGAATTTGCTGGCTTTCAGTATGACGAAAATGACGCAGTTTATAAATCCAAATGTGTATACATACACGCGAAATTGAAAGACAAAGATTTGATATCAATATGCGCAGTTTTGGGAATTAACTACGACGTAGAAAATTTGCAGCTGCACATTTTTCGCAATCTGCAGTTTGGCAAACTTCTCTTTTTCAACGAAGTGGACGATTCAGAGAACGAGGAAACCGACGAAGAGAAGGAAAGTGACGAAGACAGCCAAAATGATGATGAAATTAGAAGTGTAATTTCAACAGGAGTAGAAATACCTTCTACAGGCGAAAAGAAGAGAAAGTCGAATTCGCAACGTATCAAGGAAGTTGATATGCCGCGTTTTTTTCTAAGTTTTCGAGACATAGAAGAGTCAATTAAACATTTTGATGGGAGTGATGAAATTCCAGTTGAGGTATGGATAAGCGACTTTGAAGATCAAGCCTTACTTATGGGTTGGAATGCGCTACAAAAGCATATCTTCGCCAAAAAGTCACTTAAAGGTGTCGCTAAGATGTTTATATTGAGCGAAAAGGGATTAAATTTGTGGAATGCATTAAATGAGTCTTTGCTAAGTGAGTTCAAGTCGAGAGCAAGGAGCCAACAAATACATATGCAACGAAAATGTGCAAGAATACTTTTATCGCATGATAGATATTGCATCCCGAGGAAATGATGAGGAAGAAGCTCTTATTCAATATGTGATCGACGGTATCGACGAACTTTCTTTAAATAAGTCAATTCTGTACGATGCTAAAAACATGAACGAATTCAAGTACAAATTGAAGGACTACCAAACAATAAGTGCAAGATCGAAAGTTCTGGAAGGAAGTGTGAAAGACAAAAACGCTTTTGCAGCAAAAAGTGGTTCAAAAGGTGGCAAAAAAGAAGTCGTTTGCTACAACTGTGGTGAAAAGGGACATATTTCTGGTGGCTGCAGTAACAAAGAAAAAGGAAGAAAGTATTTTAAGTGCAACAAATTTGGACACATTTACAAGAATTGTCCACAAGGTGAAAAGGCAGTCGAAGAAAGCAAGCCCAACGCGCGAGTTTTAAGTGAGCACAGTGACATGACGAGCAAAGCAGTTTCAATTCAAAATCAGAATTGCGTGGCGCTGTTTTATGCGGGCAGCAAGTTCAACATTTTGCGCGAAGACTTATACAAGCAGTTAGCTTTGCCAAGGTTGAAAGAGTGCAGTGTATATCTAATTGGATTTGGAAAAGATCGCAATGCCAATAAGATCAAGCCGATTGGACAGTGTAAGCAAGCAGTATCGATTGACAACAGTGTTTATGACTTGAACTTCTTCATAGTTCCGTGTGATTTTATGGACACTCGTTTGATAATAGGGGAAGAACTGTGCTTGCAAGCAGAAGATTCGTTCAGTCCAAATGGTTTGCGTGTGCGAAAGTTGTACAATCTTGACAAATATGAATTGGAATCCAATTTAATGCAAATCGAAGCAGTGCTTGACAACGAAGAACTCGATATTAATCAATCAGCCAGTGAGTATGCAAAAAAAGAGGTGCGTGAACTAATAACGAAGTACATTCCTAAACCATCAAAGTCAACAAGCATTGAAATGAAAATAATTTTAAACGACGAAACCCCAATTTTTTCGCGTCCGCGTAGATTTGCATTCGCTGAAACGAAAGTAATTGACGATCAGATCGAGCAGTGGCTCTCAAACGGCGTAATCTAAGAGTGCGACTATGAATTTACAAGCCCGGTAGTGCTTGCTAAGAAAAACGACGGTTCCCAACGACTTTGTGTGGATTTTAGGCGTATCAACAAGGTAATAATTAAAGACCATTTTCCGTTGCCCCTGATTCGCTTACAAGAAGCTATGATGTTCAGCACGATTGACTTTAATAATGGTTTTTTTCATGTGCCAGTAGCCGATTCCAGCAAGAAGTACACCTCATTCGTGATCCAAAGCGGGGAGTACCAGTTCCTTAAGGTGCCTTTTGGTTTGTCAAACTCACCTGGAGGGTTTCAGAGACACATTAATGCGATTTTCCGAACGCTGACTCGCAGAGGAATCGCTCTCCCTTACGTTGACGATATCATTATACCAGCAAAGGACGAAAAGGAGGCTGTATCGAATCTCAAAGAAGTTATAGGAACTTGCACCAACTATGGGCTAGAACTCAACCTAAAAAATGTCATTTCCTGAAGACCCGTATTCAGTTTTTAGGTCACATCATCGAGAATAAAACAATTTCCCCGACGCCTCAGAAGATCGATGCCGTTTCGAAATTCAAAACTCCACAGTATTTCAAGCAGCTAGAGAGTTTTCTGCGTCTTACCTGATACTTTAGAAAGTTTATCTACAACTATGCTCTTATTTCGAAACCCTTGACTGATCCGACTAAAAATAAAGCAAATTTCGTAATTGGTCCAGAAGAAGAGAATGCGATTAAATCCTTACAAAAAATACTTGACTTCCACCCCTGTTTTGGCAATTTACAACCCGAAGTATGACACCGAGGTACATACTGATGCATCAATCGATGGATTTGGCGCCGTGCTTTTGCAAAATCACCAGTTGACGGCCAATATCACCCTGTCTACTTCATGAGTAGGAAAACAACGGATGCTCAGCGAAAATATTCAAGCTACGAATTAGAGGTGTTAGCGATTATCGAGGCCATAACAAAGTTCAGAGTGTATCTACTTGGCATTCCATTTAAGATAATCACAGATTGTAATGCATTCGCGAAGACGCTAGACAAGCAAAGCCTGTGCACTAGGGTTGCACGCTGGGTACTTTGGCTCCAAGAGTACGACTACAAAGTTGAACACCGTTCAGGTTCACGTATGAAGCACGTTGATGCCCTTTCTAGGTACCCAATAATGACGATCGTTGACGACTCCATTGCCCTTGGCTTCAAGCAAGCGCAAGAAAAAGATGAACACCTGAAAGCGAATATTAAAATCCTAGAAGACTCCAACTCACCATATGAAGACTATTTTCTGAAGGCCGGTGTCCTGTACAAACTTTTCAATGACCTAGAACTAATTGTAGTTCCGAAGGACATGCAGAAGCAGATCATTGGTAGAGCACATGACCGATGACACTTTGCTATTAAAAAAAATCGAAGGCGCTGATTTGCAACGAGTATTTTATCGAAAAAATTGACGAAAAAATACAATAGTACATCGACTGCTGCATTCCGTGCATTTTGACCAACCGCAAGCGTGGCAAACAGGAGGGCTGGTTACATCTATTGCACAAAGAGGATTTCCCGCTGCATATCTATCACATTGATTTCTTAGCTCCACAAGCAAAAATTACAAGCACATTCACGCCGTCATCGACTCCTTTACGAAATTCTGTTGGCTTTACCCTACCAAGTCAACCACTGCCAGCGAAGTCCTAGCCAAACTACGATTCCAAAGTTATATATTTGGTAACCCAGCTTGCATTTTATCGGACCGAGGCTCAGCTTTTACCGCGCAAGACTATCTTCAGTATTGCGAAGACGAAGGCATAAAGGTGGTGAAATCAACGACAGGCCTACCACGTGATAACGGACAAGTGGAAAGACTGAATGCCATCATTATTTCAGTTCTATCCAAACTGAGTGTGGATGATCCCACAAAGTGGTACAGACACGTCGACCAAGTTCAACAAGCCATTGACGCCACTCCTTTTGAGGTTTTAATCGGAGTCAAAATGAGAAAACAAAGATGACCAGAAGCTTCAAGAAATTATCAGCAACGAGTCCATAGCCTTGTTTCAGAACACGCGCAACGACCTTCGACTCAAGGCAAATAGTCAAATTTTGAAAATCCAAACCGAAAACAAGAAGACCAAAAACTTACGTAAACCGGCAAAGACTTATACGATTGGTGAACTAGTAGCCATAGAACGAACGCAGTTTGGCGGCGGTCTCAAACTAAAACCGAAGTATTTGGGTCCTTACGAAATAACCAAAGGGAAGCACAATAATGCCTATGATGTCCAAAAAGTCGGCAACTCAGATGGACCAAAAATTTCTTCAACCTGTGCAGAGTACCTGAGTACCTGAGCCGTGGCCCACCCTCTAAGACAAAGACGAAACTTTCGAGGCGAATGTTTAATCAGAATGGCCGAATGTGGGAATGAGATTGCCTTATTCCCCGAATCCCTCCCATAAAACCCCAGCATTCGTATGAAATGTCGCCCTAGACAACGAGAGAAGCAGCTAAAACTAAGAAGACGAGTAGATGGTCAAATGACGTAGCGTTCCAGGAAGACGAGCCGATGGAAAAGAAGACGACGATCACTACAACGAGATGTGACGACAAGGAGACGAGCAGAGCAACATATCGAGAGGGCGAGCGACAGTTGCTGACGGGATCGAGTTGAGACGAGACGACGGTTAAATCAAACACAAAGATTCACATTTCTTACTATGTTAATTAATATTAATAATCAAACTTCTAAATAATAACCTACTAAATAAATAAAAACCCCACATTAATATTAATATTAATAATAATGATTGTCAACTAATGTTGTGCATATATATTTATGTTTTGTGTTTAATTGTTCCTATACTAGTTATTTGTTACAGTTTTCCCATCCATGCATACAGTCTTATTTTAACATTATATTATTATTTTAACACCTATAGTATGATGAGTATTATTTTAGTACCTCTAGGGTCTGCTGATTTGCTTTAAAGTTTATTACTCATACCTATTATTGCCTAAACTCAGATTTTCAACCAAAAAAATGGTTTTGTTGTTCTCTGTAGTTGGACTCATATTTAAGCAAGAACAAGAGGTTGATAATGTTAGAAAATTTCGTTTCACAAAATTCGATATGGCTTACGTGTCAAATGAGTATTTTTTATGTACAATTTTAGACTACGCCGCAACGCCAAGAACTTAAAATAAAATTTGTTGGTCTTCGAATACAAAGACCAAAATCTACTATATTCACTCGTTAAACTTATTGTTTTATCACATTTTGTCCACAGACGAACAAGATCTTATTTTCTTACCAAAAAATATTGTTTTGCGAATAACTTTTGAACGAAACATCGAATTATAAGTTCGGTGTCATTCGAATTGTATTTTTAACAAGAATGTACCCGGTCAAAAAAACTGACAAAAACTGATTATGCCCCACCAAATTTATGTCCACTGACAAACAAGAATTGGTTTTCATACGAAAAATACCAAAATAGTCTTGTTCTTCGAATAACTTTTGAACAGAGAATCGAATTAATAGTTGCACCAGTAAAAAGGTAGACTAATTTCAAGGTAAAGCATGACCTAAGAAAGCCTGAATAGACCTAATGTCCATTTTTAGGTTTCAATAAGTCAAAATATTGAATTTTTTTTTAATAATATATTTATTTTTTTGTTGCCCATTTTTACATAATTATTACTCTATTAATCCTAAACCCTCTCACAGCTTAAAAACGCTTTAAACGACAGTTTTGGATGAAAAAGTATAGTGGGCCACCTGCGGGGTCACCCTATATTTTAGTATTAAGCACTGAAGTATCGATAGATGTATGATAGCATTATAGATCGATAGATGTAAGGAACGATTTATTGAGAAGATATCGAAAAACGGTCACTCTTAAGCGAGCGGTCGAAGGAGGAAGCGTGTATAAAGGAAAAATAATAAAGAGTTTCTACTACAATTTCAGGAGTGCGATACACTCATGAAGGACAGTGAGCTGAATGTGTTTCCAGTCGTTTAATTAAAAAGTTGCTTTTTGAACTAGGAACGCTACTACATCCTACTGCAGGATGTAAGTCTGAGCTGATGGCGCGGTTGGGTGCGATTTCACCTGAAGCCCGTGGCGTGCCACCAGAGAGCCAAGACCAGGAGCTTCAGAACGTCGATGCGGAGTGGGATGAGCATCTGCAACAGTCGCTCTCTGACACGGATGGGGACGCCGCGCTGCAGTCGCAAGCTGAACATGCAGCCAATACCACCCGGATGGAGATGCTGCCAAACATCGGGGCTGACAGAAACCCTTTTGGAGCAACTTCGAGCTGAGATCAACACTTCCAAACAGGAATTGCGTCGATTGCATGCAGTCATGGCAATTCGGCAAAGGCCAAACTTTCCAACATGGCATTGTCAAATTGCGCAGTTGGCAGTGGGGAGCAAGGCGAAGATATCAAAATGGCGCCTATGTGGACGCCACTCACTCCAATCAGAACGGCGGGAACAGTGGCCACGCTTTAAATGCCAGTATTGGAAAAGATTCGAATATTAGTGCTATTAGTGCTAAAAGTGTTGAGCAGCGACCGATACAAAAATGAAACAAACTTTTTGATTCCTCGGCAACTATTTCGTTGGCAAAAGGGAACAAAAATATTGAATAATCCGTAATAGCTTGGCGATTTTCACTTACGCGAGGGCGGTCAAATAACTCCAGGGCATTTACGGGTGTTACGGCAACTTAAATCACAAAAAACTATGATGGTGAGATATTACAAACTGGAATAGCTAGAGTTTACAATTTAGATGACGGTGGAATGCTATTCATATTGAATTGAATTGAAAGGCAAAGCACAGCTCTGGCTACATGGCAATACTCATTGTACTCTGGATCCATAAGATCAGCTGTTCGAACAGCTCACGCTGGCGTTTGGTAATCAGAAATCAAAGGCGGAGGCTAGGAGCCAGTCTCAGAATCGTCAATGGCAATCGACTGAGAAGTTTGCCTGTTTTTTCGAAGACAAGATGTCTTTGGCCAACAAGATCAAAATCGATGCCGAAGAACTGATGGATATACAGTGCTTTACTGATCCAATGCAGATTCTGCGAGCCTTTCCGTCCGTGCGCGTACCAGAGAAAAAGAGGGACAAGCCGTATTCCGGAAGATCTTCTGCAACGGTCAACAAGGGAGGGTTGCGATGTGTGAATTGCAATTCAAGAGGTCACGTGGGCGCGGACTGCCGTAAGCCAAAGTAGTAGCTAATGAATCTATGAGTCACGAACTGGTTTTTGGTAGAGACTTTATGATTGCTTGCGATATAAATCTAGATTTAAGCGCGTTGAAAATGGTTAGGGTAGAAAGATTCAAAATGGAATTAAATGAACAGAAATCGATCAAGTCAAAAGTTATTTGCTCAGGGAGTTCCAAAAATACTGATACAGATAAGGGATCAGACTTTTTGGGCACTGAAGATGAAACAGTTAGTCAGACAGTTAATAGACAGGAAGATGAAACAGTTAGTCAGAATGTTAGTAGACAGAGAGATGAAACAGTTAGTAGGCAGGAATATAAGACAGTTAGTAAACCATTTAAAGAATCAGTTAGTAAATTGCGACTAATAATGCAAATAAAAAATTTCCTAGAATAGGTAGAAAAAGAGAATTCGAAATTGATCAATGTGCAACTGAGTTTTTAAATATTATCTAAATGAAAGATGAGTCTACTGACTACAATTGTGGACATCGGGTAGATTATAAATTAAAATTAAGACTGGAAAAAGTAATTAAGAATTACTGCATAAATGCTATAAAGCCCAAAGAACCTCTAGTCAAATGTGTAATCAAACTGAATTTAAAAACTTTTCGTTGAAGAATTGAATTGTTCAACCAAGCGATTCGGTGCGTAGACCTTAGGAAATTAAATAACCTTTTAGTTAAATACAACTTTCCCTTACCTTTTATGGATGACTTGCCCGACAGATTGGTTAATAAGAGAGTATTTACGAAACATGATCTTAAAATCGGGTACCACTTATATCACTGCAACATTGTGGCATTGTTTATGTCCTAATATTCCCAGCACTTCAAGTGCGGAGTAACTCGACCCTTACAACAATGTTATGAACATCCCAAATGCTGAGCCGGCATGTCTGCATGCTAGTCTTGAACGACTACGAGTAACCACTCGGAAGCTCTTCAACAAACCAAAAATTGATAGGAACTGGGAACTATACAGGCAAAGCCTGACGCTCTACAACAAAGATCAGGAAAGCGAAACGGAAAAACTATAGGAACTTCTGTGAGGCAATAAGTAACGTCAACGAGGGCGCGAGACTGCACAAAGCAATGGCTAAAAGTGCAACGGATAGTACTTTAGCCCTGAGGAAAGGGAATAACACCTTCACCTCCACGAATCGGGAGATATTAGAATTGCTATTTAACACGCATTTCCCGGGAAGTACTCCCACTACGGGAAACATAATGCGTGATCAACATAGAACCCATAGGACAGTAGCTAGTGACTGGTCAGCAGCCAAGTCTATAGTTACGCCCGAGAAACTCAAATGGGTTATTGGAACCTTCCAACCATTTAAATCGCCGGGATTAGACATGATCTCTCCATCTTTTTTACAGCAGGGGCAGGAACTACTCCTAACCCGCCTAAGAAGACTAATGGTGCATCGCTAGGGTGGTCTTCATCCCCAAGATCGGGAAGAAAGATATCACCAGCCCAAGGTCCTTCAGACCTATCAGGTTAACTTCGTTTTATCTTAAAACGTTGGAAAAACTGGTAGACTACAATATCAGAAGAACAGCTCTCAGAGACTATCCGCTGCAAAACACACAGCATGCATACAGAGCAGGCCGTTCAACAGACACTGCACTTTATCAACTATGTCGCACCCTAGAAGGGGCATTTGACAGCAAAGAAATAGTTATCTGCGCCTTTCTAGACATAGAGGGAGCCTTCGACAACATATATGTTACTACGAGCAAATGGATTGGCAACCTACTTGAATCCAGGCAAGCAACATGTACACTGGGCTCGGATAGCGTGACAATTGCAACCAGCAGAGGCTGCCCGCAAGGAGGAGTACTCTCCCCTTTGCTATGGAGTCTGCTAGTAGATGAGCTTCTCAGCAAACTTGCTGAAAAATGAATCCAATGTCAGGGATACGCCGATGACATCATGATAATCGCCAGGGGCAAATTTGAAGTGACACTCTGCGACATCGGCCCACTCGGACTAAAAACAACGCTAGACTGGTGCAGGGAGGTTGGACTCAACTTAAATCCTGCTAAGACAGTCATCGCTCCCTTCACAAGGAAGTACAAACTACAGAGAATGAGACAAATCTCACTGCTTGGAACTCCTATAGAAACTAGCCGAGAGGTTAAATATCTAGGAATCACCTTGGATAGAAAGCTGAACTTCGCTTCCCATGTCCAAAAGACATTGGAAAAGTGTTACAAAGCACTCTATACCTGTCGGAAAATTGCTGGGAAATCCTGGGGAACCAGGCCTCAAATAAAATGAAGGCTATACTTAATGATTGTGAGACCAATCCTCACTTACGCAGCACTTGCATGGGGTAAACAAGCTAAGCTCACAAGCATGCAAAACCAGTTAGTTAAGTTGCAAAGACTTTCCTGCGTATGCATGACAGGGTCAATGAGGACCTGTCCTACAACTGCCTTAGAAATTCTGATGTAGCTAACACCACTCCACTGTGTAATTGAAATTCAACGCAAAGCTACACTCCTGAGAATAAGCACTGAGGGCACAGGTAGTGGTTTCATTCTAAATAACAGGGATGCGACTAATCTGTTAGGTGAGGTGCCCCTAATACTCCACCCTAGGGATGAAATGACAGCCGAATTAATCTTCGAGCAGAACTTCACAGCACACCTGGGCAATAAGAAAGACTGGACCACTTTGTCTGAAGTGCACCCTATGGCTAAACACACCATAGCATGGTTCACAGATGGATCCCTGACACAACAAGGCACGGGCCTTGGAGTGGTAGGGCCTCGCATAAAATACCACGAATCCCTTGACCAATATACCATCATATTCCAGGCTGAGGTATGTGCCATTGGACGTTGTGCAGAGCTCAACATACAGCGTGGATACAAGGAAAAGGACATATCGATCCTTTCGGACAGCCGAGCAGCAATCACTGCTTTACATAGTAACAAAATCACCTCGAAGCTAGTCGTAGAGGTGAAGAGTAAGCTAAATATATTGGGCAGCCGAAACAGGCTGCCCCTCAGATGGATTCCGGGACATAAGGATATATCCGGAAAAGAACTTGCCGATAAAATGGCAAAACTAGGAGCCGAACAGCCCCTGATAGGACCAGAGCCCTACTGTGGCATAGGGAATACTATAAGGAATACCTTAGGAAAGAGGAAAGCGCCATGAGGCAAGAACACTGGAGGAATACCCCAGGCCTAAGGCAAGCCAAAACTCAAATATATAACTACAACAAGAAGAGGTTCAAGGAACTTATACAACTAGGGAAAAATTCACTTAGGATCGTTACCGGATTACTAACCAGGCACTGTAGACTGAAAAGTCACCTAGGTAAGATGGGAATAACCAGCAGTAGAACCTTCAGATTCTGCTACATAGAGGACGAAACCTCTACACACATCATCGCAGACTGTCCGGCATTAGCAAGTATAACATGTATAATCTTAGGAACCAGAACTTTTACACCTGAGCTCCTAGGAAGAATCAACCCATTAAAACTCCTCGACTTTATTCGAGGAAGTGGGTTGATATCTGAGCTGTAGGCTCTGAATGGGGGTACAATAGATCTTACAGGTCGCGGTACACTAAACACCCCGATACTAATAATAATGTCTGCATGCGCGGCCGATCATACGGTTACCATGTGAGGATAACACTCTCTCTCATGCGCGGCCGCTGCATGCGCCGCCTATATACACTTATGCATACATTAATATATATATTTAGATACATAAGCGTTGGCAGCGGCGGTGCTCGCGTAGCTATGTGAATTGTAAGCCAAGCCAATTAATTCTTAAGTCAAGCGGGACATTCATGAAAATGAATCCCGATCTAAATGGACGGAATAAAAAACCCCAATATATAAATATCATAACCTTACATGGCGAACGTGATGTGCACAAGTGACTTCACTTACAATTTATAAAGCGAAATGTAAACAATAATAATTGTCATCATCAACTCAAATTTTGTTTACAAAATGTACAAGTTGCACAGTAAATATTTAAAAGAGAAGTATTTAAGTAGAGCACATGATCTAGATAAGAGCTAAGAAAAAAAGGCTAGAGTGTTCAATTTTATACCCATTAATTGAATGCTTGTCTATTCTCTAAATATGAATATCCAAGAGAGTATTCAGAAAGGTCACTTTTCAGACGTTTTGTTTACGTAACTGATTGAACACCTGGTAACTGTAACTCCAAAAATAACACTATTAAGAATCATTCCAGGCATTCGGGTAGAATCAACTGAAACGGACTTCGGTATTTTTGGTACAGACACCTAATTTCTAAGAAAAATTAATATGGTCCTACAATTTAGTCAAACATAATTAAGGCAAATGATTTTAACAAGGTTTTAATCAGAATAATCGTTAAAAAAAATTAAAAAAAAATGTTTTTTTTTTAAATAAAGTTATGGCATTTAATGCTATAGGATTAGATAGCTGTCTTGATGAAATAATTATAAAAGACCCAGAATTCTTCATTGTCATAAAACCTTCATTACCATTACTGAATTTGAATATGACTATATGGAAAAGTACGATTTGGAATTCAGCCCTTTGTTTGCTTGCAATAAAAAAATAAAGGGTTTAATCCTAGATACTTTGCCATAGGTCTCAGTAAAGGAGATCGTGGATTACCATCCTATATTCGGTAAAACCACGATTCTTATGGTAAAATTGCACAGATAACGATACGATTTGTATGCGAAATTGAATAAAATATAAACAGAATTCGATAAATCCTACAAATCTCTTAATCAAAACAGACCAATTTAAGGGAGCACAATAAAGAAACATGCAGAAATAGTAGTAAACTGTTTTAACGAGACGCGTATATTAATACACGGACAACGAGAAAAATTAAAATGAAAACGCTCAGAGAAAATCTAATATCGAAAAGAAAAAAAAATAAAAATTAAATTTAGATATCTCTGTACTTACCACTCTTATTAAAGCATTAACAGTAAAGAATCAAAATTGGAAGAGCCAACTGGCGTCGATCATACAGAGTCAGAACAGTTCAACGCGAAAATAAAGGAAGAAGATTTAAATAATCTTACTATCCCAGACGTTTTATTATACAGCAGACTCAGACTCAAGCGCAAGCATAACTGAGAACAACAACTTTGAAATGGCTCAAACAAATATTGACTTCATTAACACTGCATCAAAGCCTATACCAGTTTTCGATGGTAAAGCAGAAAACTTAACCAGTTTCATTGGTGCATTGCATATAATAGAGTCAATAAAAGGCGAACACGAAAGCCTAGCTGTCTCTATAATAAAGACAAAGCTAAAGGCTGAAGTCAGAAATCTGATTGGAAACGAAACAACAGTAGATGCCAAATTAAAAAGTAGCGTCAAAGGCGATACTGTAGAAGTTGTCAGCAAATCTAATGAATCTATAAAAACTGCCAATCAAAGGCATTAGAAAGTGCGTACATAACAGACGGCTTAACACTATAACTAGCAAGAAATTATTCCACACAGCACGCAGTAAAAGCAATGACTAAAAACTGCACGATTGATAAGGTAAAACTTATCATGCAAGCCGGCAACTAAAACACAATGAACGAAGCAGTTTCAAAATTCGTAAACAACTGCACAGAAGCAACTGGACAACCAAATTCGGTCCTCTACTACAACAATTATACACAGCGCGGCGGAAACCGCGGACGTGGAAGTTATAGAGGTAATTTTCGTCGTCGTGGTAACAATTATGGTTACTACAACAATATAAACCAAAACAATGGTCGCGGCAACTACAGAGGAAACTCAAGGGGCCGTGGCAACTCGAGCGGAGGCTACAATAACAACAATACAAGCAATGTAAGAGTAGCCAATGACACCTCGGGAAACTCCGAACCCCCTTTAAATGTTCAACAGTAGAAAAAGTAACGGTCCATACTATTAATCTCAGTCAGAATATTTTCGTCTCATTCACCCATGTGACTACTGGAAAAGAACTTGTCTTTTTGGTAGACACAGGTGCCGAAATCTCTATAGTAAAAGAAAATTCAGATATATTTCAAAACGTACAAAATAATAACATAATAGATATACGGGGAATAAGCCAAGAAATTACTAAATCCAAAGGCTTAACATCAATTGAAATACAGACTACCAAGTACATAATTCCACACGATTTTCATATCGTAAACTTACACTTAGCCGTCCCTTGTGATGGCATTTTAGGAATTGATTTTATTAAAAAATACAACTGTCAATTAGATTTTCAGCCATCTGAAGATTGGCTTATAATAAGACCAAACAATTTAAAATTTCCAATTTATGTTCCAATAGAATACAGTTCTGGCAATAACTCAATTCTTCTGCTAGCAAGATCACAAGTCATTAGAAAAATAAAATTAAATTCAAAAGAGGACAGTGTATTAATTCCAACTCAAGAAATTGAGCAAGGAATTTATATAGCAAGTACAATAGCTACAACACAAAATGCCTTCATAAGACTACTGAGTACAACAAGCGAAGATAAAGTGGTCAGTGCAGACAATTTAAAATTTGAATCACTATTGAACTATGAAGTAGTTGAAGGAAACAAAGAAAATAGAGAAAAGTCTGTATTATCCCAATTGTCAGAAAATTTTCCCCCACAATTCAAATTCCAACTCACAAATTTATGTAAAAAATATAATGACATATTCGGATTAGAATCCGAACCAATTAGCACAAATAATTTCTACAAACAAGAACTGAGATTGAAAGATGATGAACCCGTTTACATAAAAAACTATAGAAGCCCACATGGTCAGGTGAACGAAATTCAAAAGCAAGTCGGAAAACTGATCACCGACGGGATAGTCGAACCTTCAGTATCGGAATACAATAGCCCATTATTGCTCGCCCCTAAAAAATCAGTTCCAGGTTCCGAAGAAAAAAAGTGGCGATTAGTAATTGACTATCGTCAGATTAATAAAAAATTATTGTCCGGTAAATTTCCACTCCCTAGAATTGATGATATTTTAGACCAACTAGGTCGAGCAAAATACTTTTCATGTCTTGATTTAATGTCAGGATTTCATCAAATATAACTTGAAAAAAGCTCAAGGGACATAACTTCCTTTTCAACGAGCAATGGCTCGTATCGATTCACACGATTACCTTTTGGCTTAAAAATAGCGCCAAATTCATTTCAGAGAATGATGACTATTGCATTCTCTGGACTTGAACCTTCACAAGCATTCCTTTATATGGATGACTTAATAGTTATAGGTTGTTCCGAAAAACATATGCTTAAAAACTTAACAGACGTTTTTGAGAAATGTAGGAAATACAACCTAAAGTTACATCCACAAAAATGTTCATTCTTTATGCATGAGGTGACTTTTCTAGGTCATAAGTGCACAGATAAAGGAATACTTCCAGATGACAAGAAATATGACGTCATACTGAATTATCCAGTCCCACACGATGCAGACAGCGCAAGACGTTTTGTAGCATTCTGCAATTACTACAGAAGATTCATAAAAAATTTCGCCGATTATTCACGGCACATAACACGATTATGTAAAAAGAATGTTCCTTTTGAATGGACATCTGAATGCCAAAACGCATTCGAATATTTAAAAACAAAACTTATGGAACCTACTTTGCTACAATATCCAGATTTTAGTAAAGAATTTTGTATAATTACTGATGCAAGTAAGCAAGCATGTGGAGCGGTTTTAACTCAAAACCATAACGGCACTCCAACTCCCCATTGCATATGCATCAAGAGATTTTACCAAGGGAGAAAGTAATAAGTGTACTACCGAGCAGGAACTAGCTGCAATACATTGGGCAATATTACATTTTCGACCATACATTTATGGCAAACATTTCACTATCAAAACAGATCACATACCTTCAACATACTTGTTCTCAAAGACTAAGCCAAGTTCCAAACTGACACGTATGAGGCTAGAATTAGATGAATACAACTTCACAGTTGAATATTTAAAGGGAAAAGGCAATTACGTAGCTGATGCGTTATCAAGAATAACCATCAAAGAACTACAAAATATAAGCGGAAATATAAATAAAGTCACTACAAGATACCAAAGTAGACAGAAATCCTGAGCAGGAAGAAAAAAAACACTTTCCTAGGCAATATATAGAAAAAGCTTCAAAGCCCAACGTATACGGAGTAATTAACAATGACTAAGTACGTAAAGTAGTCACCTTACACGTAAAAAACGAGGAAATGCAAGATATGATGTTAGCGATTTATGTACCAACGGAGTCCTTGACTTAGGTCAGTTTTTCCAAAGCCTTGAGACGCAAGCCGGTATACATCAAATAAACCAACTCAAAGTGGCACCGTAAGAAAATATCTTTGAACACGTTTCAATAGATAATTTCAAGAAAATGGGCAAAAAACATTAAAATCATTGAGAGTACCGCTACTCAACCCGGTGACCCTAGTAATTCTGAGAAAGAAAAAGAAGCAATTATGTCTACATACCATGATGAACCAATTCAAGGAGGTCATACTGGTATTTCTTAAACCTTGGCCAAGATCAAAAGACATTAATTTTGGAAAGGAATGACTCGATATATTACAGAGTACATACGAAATGCCTAAAATGCCTAACGAAAACCCCATTAACCATTACGGAAACACCACAAACAGCTTTCGACAGGGTAATCGTGGACACGATCGGTCCACTGCCTAAGTCTGAACAAGGGAATGAATACGCAGTTACTTTATTCTGCGATTTAACAAAATACCTTGTAGCAATACCAATTCCAAATAAAAGTGCAAAAACAATAGCAAAAGCTATATTTGAAATTTTTATTTTGACGGTCCAATGACACGTTCATTACGGACATGGAAACATAATATAAAAATTCAATAATTGAAGATTTATGTAAAAATGTAAATATCAAAAACATAAATTCTACTGCACACCATCACCAGACAGTCGGAACAGTGGAGCGAAGCCACAGAACACTTAACGAGCTTATACGCTCATACATCTCACTTGATTACAAAGATTGGGATGTATGGCTACAATACTTCGTATACTTTAAGACAACCCCCTCTATGGCCATGATTATTGTCCATACAAACTAGTTTTTGGGAGAGCTTACCAAACCAATTCAATAGCATAGATACAATAGAACCATTATATAATATAGAAGATTATGCTTAGGAATCTAAATTTGGATTAGAACTGGCATATAAAAGAGCCAGAATAATGCAAGCAAAAAATGAGCAATAACAAAAAGATAGATACGACAAAAATAGCTTAGACTTTGAATTAAAAATAGGAGACCAGGTTTTATTAAAAAATGAAACTGGCCATAAACTAGACTTTAAATATACAGGACCATATACGGTAAAGAAGATAAATTCTAATAATAATATAACAATTTTAAATACAAAAAACAAAACTCAGACAGTTCATAAGGATAGATTAAAAAATAAATTTTATAAAAAAGATTTTGTAGGATGGCCAATCATAAGAGAAAAATAATATTACATCAAGTTTTTCTGTTCTAAAAAATTTAATTTCTTCACTATAATAATGAACAGATACAAAAAAATATATATGATAATAAATAATAAGAAATAGTCGAATAAATTTTTCCTATTTCCTATATTTACTATATTAACTAAAAAAAAAAAATAATAATAATAAAAAAAAAGTTTTCCAAGTTTTTAATTTTTATAAACATACAATATTACACATATAACACAATAATTAACAAAATAACTCCATAGATTACGTTATTTTTCAAAAGGAGGGAGATTTAGTATGCTCACATATCGGGTACACACTCTACCATTTTAATCACTGCAACATTGTGGCATTTGTTTATGTCCTAATATTCCCAGCACTTCAAGTGCGGAGTAACTCGACCCACACAACAATGATATGAACATCCTAAATGCTGAGCCGGCACAATAATAAAACCCAATGTATATTTCGGAGAGTATGTAGTGCAGCATCTCGACAGGTATGACCATGGGTTGTGCTGGTATGCTAGATATACTAAATACAAGTTTTGGTAGAATGGGGACTCAGTTTGCGAGCTGAGGCCGAGTGTGGCTTCGTTTGCGTTGCTAGGTCTGGTCTCTCTTTTTATTTTTCTGGTTTTAAGCGTGATCCTTAAGAGACAATTATGAGCAACAAAGGCATCGAAGACTCGCTGCATTCGCCAGAATTAAGTTCAGACAATCAAGCACCGAACGATCAAGTAAGCAATGACGACATACAAGGGGATGACTTTAGTTCTCCGACATATACCTATATCAAAATATTCAGGATATTTTCATATATTTGTGAACACGGAATTAATAAAGTAAACGCCATTTTTCACTCCGTTAGGGCAATATGAGTTTCTCAGAATGCCGATGAGTTTAAAAATACAAAGGCAGTGTTCCAACAATTTGGAAATAAAATATTTTTATATAGTTGTGTGTATGGATGATATTATGATTGCCACTAAAGACATGGAGGAACATTTAGAAACGTTAAAAGAAGTTTTTATTCGATTAAAGATTTTTCTCTGGCAAACACATTGGACGACCTTTTCTTCTTTTCTTTTCTTTTAAAAAAATATAAAACATTTGTTTTCCAAGAAGCTGAACTGAAATGTTTTTTGATGTTGAGAAAAAAGCTTACACAATTACCAGTTCAATCAATTAACGAATATGAAGATGGAATTGAGATGCATTGCCATGCCAGTGCTTTAATATTTGAGGCAGTTTTCTTACAAAGAAAATATGATAAAAAATTACATCCAATATTTTATTTTTCAAAACAGACAACTGAATCAGAAGCGAAGTTTCATAGTGATGTGCTGTAGACGTTATCAATTATTTATGTGTTGCGCAAATTTTTTGTCTGTTAACAAGGAATACAACTGACAATTGCTTTATATGCATTGCGTTTTCTCAGAAAACCGGAATAGGTCAGGGATTCTTACATTTTATACGAAAAGGTAACAAACCAATTGAGTTGATACACATAAAAGAAGCATATATTTTTAATTGTTAATAGCTAACCAAATTTGTACATATGTTCACGACCAAAAAAACACGTACTAAAGAAGTGATATTGTGTCTTTGAGATTTATAGGGCATAAAGTAAACCAAAAATTATAGTATCAGACAGGGGTAGTTGTTTTACTTCAAGTGACTTTGATAAATTTGTAGATGAGTATGGTACACACATGATACACATAAAAATTGCAACAGGTTCTCCACAAGCGAATGAACAAGTTGGAAGAATAAACAGAAGTTTGGTCCTATTAAGGCAAATTTTTGTCGAACCTGAGAAAGGAATGTATTGGGATGTAGAGTATGCCATGAACAATACTCAACATCAAAGTATAAAAGAACTATCAAGTATGATGGTATTTTGATATTTACGGAGAGTACAGAAGAAATGAACCATAATAATCCTCAGAAAATGCACAATTATGTGCAAGGCATATTACGATCAAAGAAAGGGGAGCCAAAGATTAAAAAAAATGAGATTATGTTATGGTTAAAAACTTCGATAATACAACAAGTGCTTCAAGAGAACTGATCCCTAAGATAGCAGTAGTTTTAATAAATGTTCAATATCTGTTGAAAAATGAAGAAGGCTTTCAAGTATTTCGTAATCCATATCAATGGGTATGGAGCATTCAAAATATTAGGCAATGGTTAAAAAATTAATTGTACAATGATTATATTATAAAAAACATATACAAATGAGAAAATGCAACTTCAAGTGTAAAACATTTTGCTTAATAGCAAAAGATCAGGAGATCAAAAGAGTCAGGATGGTCGAGTTGTTGTAGGAAACCTGCAGGGTCACCCTATACTTTGGTATTATCGATAGAGGTAAGATAGGATGTATTGAAAGGATATCGAAGAACAGTCACTCTTAAGCGAGCGGTCGAAGGAGGAAGCGTGTATAAATAAAAAAGAATAAAGAATTTCTACCACAAAAGTGGTGAGTAATAAAAAAATTAATAAAGTAAGTTTTCATATTGCCTCAATTAAGGGATAAAGGATAAAGTTATCTTTATAATTATAAGTGTCCAATAAGTAAAGGCCCAAGAAGCCCACAGGGCGAACCACACTATGTATGTACGTACATATATATGCACGCTGCGGATACTTACACCTACTTATTACGCAGTTAGAAAAGAAAAAAGAAAGAAAGAATATTACACCCAAATAAAAATAATTATTTTGTTGAAGCAGTAATAAAATGTATATACTGTTTGCAAAATATATATACTAAAACATTTTCCATTTACCTAATTATCTAATTCAATAATAAAAAAGCAAACATTTAAAACACTATTAATTTTTATTAACGTTACTCGTACGGAGCCCACTCTCATGCCCACAAATCGCGAAACACTTAAAACGTCTGTCGCATCGGTCTGAGACATGTAAGACCTTAGTTGTTGCACACTGTGTGTGTGTTTTGGTCATATCTATCGATAGACACAAGCCGAAGTCCTCTTCTGCAGCCCCTTTGCCGCTGCTCGGCCACTGTTCGGCCTCTGTTCTGCCGGTAATCGCAGATGTAAAGAGAAAAAACGAAAGAACTGATAATGGGGTGTGGGGGTGCTGTACGCTCTTAGTTTCAGGTGCTGGTTATGCATCTCGACAGATGGTGCCACATAAACTTAGATTGTTTTGTGGGGGAATTAGATTGAAATTTGTAAGCTTAGTAATGGGTATTTAATGGGTATTTAATGGTCGGGAAATTCGCCTATAACGACCTAGGGTCAAGCAGGTCTCAGAGTAACAGTACATACTTTCACGATTTGTGGGCGTTAGAGTGGGTGTGGCTCCATTTTAAAGTAAACTTGCGCTGCGTAGGAACGAATAGAACCTCCATGGCAATCCCAAATCTGTAGCTTTTATAGTTTCCGAAATCTGGACGTTTATACAGACGGATAGGCGGACAGCAGACGGTCTATGGCTAGATCGACTTGGCTATTGATTCTGATAAAGAATATTTATAATTAATATGGTCGGAAACGCTTCCTTCTACCTGTTACAAACTTTTCAACGAGTACAATCTACCCTTTTACTCTACGAGTAACGGAAGTAATAAAAAGGCGGGAGGACTTTTAAAAAGTAAAAACCGAATTACAGTGGCCAAGCGACGATCACAAATGTCGGTCTTTAAGTATAAAAATTATAATGATGTTTATTTATAATAACCAGGACGAGTTTTTAAAATACTGGATGCATTGCAATGTGGAGCCCAGAGACCGAGTTAACGTGCGTTGGGACAAGACTTTTTCGGAGCGGCGCTATTCATTTGCGACGAAAATCAATAATCTGCAAGAAATCTTAAATGGTTGGCCAATGATGAAGCAGAGTTATCTTCATGAGTTTGTATTCCTATTAAGTTAAAGTTTATAAGTCATTTAATTTAACTTATCTTAAGATCATATGTAACCCTCCTATCCATATACATAGCTTTAACCAAAAAACCTATGTTAAGCGTAAACTATATTAATTAATTATATAAAGTGTATCTGGCCAGAGATAAATAGAAAAAATTAATTTTTTAAATTCGGTTTGATGTTAAATTGGGCTGAGGATTCCTTCATATTGCGGTACTCTATTTATGTCATCTAATTTAAGGTCATTTCAATAACTTTTCGACTCTGTACTACCTTGTTTTTAGGCTTACTGGTCCTTTTTTAGGTCACATATTACCCAAAACGGTAGTCCATAATGACCGATTTTTTAAGGTCACGAAATAGCTACAAATTCAAGTCCTCGCATTTTAATTTATTTTTCCTAAAAGTGTAGGTCGTTTTTTTAGTCCATGCATTTTGCTGGGTTTGGGTGTCATTTGAAGTGTATTTTCAACATGAATGCACCAGGTCAAAATAAGTGACACATTATGCCCCACCGGCAACAACTGAAAAAGTTACGGCGGTTGGATTTTCGAGTAAAATAAACTTGAAGACTATTTTCGGACGAAAGCCGTTGTTGAAGTCAGTGTATATCCTAGCGCTAAAACTTCCAAGTTGATTGTTCTGAATAAAAAAGCTCTTTAATAAATATTTGTTTTGTTTCTTTTTAACAAATATATATAATTAATTTTTAAACGATAAAATTATGTCTCATTTCTTATACATTTAAGATTCGAACAGATATAATATTTAAAAATTTAATATAAGTGAGTTTCTTATTCAAGTTTAAAGCAAATAATGTTAAACTATTTACGAGCAATCAAGAACTTCATGATTTTGCCCAAGAATTTATTTTCCTCAATTACTAAATATACTTTACGGAGGGCAAGGTGGAAATTACAATATCCTTTTGTGTGTTTCTAACTGGAATATTTAATCTCGAAATCATTAACAGAGATCGGTTGATATCGTGATAACACTTATTCAGATTTGTTATTAAAGTCATAAAGCTTTGCAATTATATCTGTGGTAACCATGTTTGTATGCATTTCAAGGCACAAATATATATATATATATATTATATATTTCTTAAATAAAGATTCAGAACACAGTCTTTAAATTGTGCGAAGTTTGGGGTGTACATGTACTTATGTCCTAGCGGAAGATTCACTAATAAGACTTAAGCATACAGACACTACGTTTTGTAATTATTATTAACTTATAAAGAACTGTAGACGCTGTGCTGGCGGGCCCCGTAGGAGGTTTCATATTACACGAACAGTTGGTTTCTTTTGTTTGTATTAAAAAAATTAAATTGTTTTAAAGTTTTTTTTTTATTGTATTTGAACACTTTTATTTGTATAGTGTTTATTAATTGTTTCACTAGTGCAGTATCGCTAAACGTTCTGGGGGACAACCCTATTTACTTTTCTTAAGACCCAAAGATTTATCACCTTCCTGACTACGTGAAGAAACACCAGGATGTAAAACACTTTTGCAATTTGTTGATTGTGGTCGATGACTTCGATGGTATTTACAATCAGTTATTATCTTTGCCGCCCATAATATTTATACCCTTGCAGAGGGTATTATAATGTCAGTCAGAAGTTTTCCACGCATTTCCGACCCTATAAAGTATATATTCTTGATCAGCATCACTAGGCCAGTCGATCTAGCCATGTCCGTCTGTCCATCTGTCCGTCCGTTTCTACGCAAACTAGTCTCTCAGTTTTAAAGCTATCTGCATGAAACTTTTCCAAAAGTTGTCTTTCTATGGCAGGTAGTATATAAGTCGGAACGAGCCGGATCGGACGACTATAGCATATAGCTCACATAGGAACAATCGCAAAAATAAATACAAAAAATTGTAACTGTGCTGTTTTTTAATTTTTTTTTAAGTTCTTCGACATTAAGTAATGGTTAAATATTTCAGAATTACGTTTTAAATTTTATCAAAATCGGACGACTATATCATATAGAACAATAAATATATATAATTCTTTTTTAAATGTTACTTTCCTATTTTGTAATTTTTTTTTGAATTCTTTTTGACAATAAATGTGGCCCCGGGAGTTCCGTTAGTGCGAATTACTTCCAGGACGACGTAGTTTTATTATTTTAATGCTTTATTTATTATTATATATTTGAGTTAATTACAAACTGAGTGTTGTGTGGTGTTTTAAACTTTAACGAGTTTACAAAGTGGAGTGTGTCTCTGTGGACTGCTTAGCGTGAGATTTCGCCATCAACTGACTTTATTAGAGTTTTTCTCTCTTGATCTGTTAAACGCACGCATACATTAGCGATCTCTCTCTGTGTTGTCAGAACTGACGTCCACTCCGTGTGTTTCTCTGTTCTTGCTCTTCTGGTTTATTCCTGATTCCTACATTCGGCCCTCCTGACGTGGTGTTCGTCCCGAACTCCTTCATAAACTCAGATACTGTGGAAGTTTTCAAAGGTCCTTCGCTATCTCCCACTTTCTCCACATCATACTTGCCATGCTTGTGAACTTTGACGACCTTATAGGGACCAAGATACTTTCCTTTCAACTTTAAACCCACCCCATACTGAGTACGTTTAATCGCAAGTCAATGACTTTGTATTGCTTTTCCTCTTTCCTTTTTGAATCAAAAGCTCTTCTGTTCTCCTCCTGTAAAGCTTGAATGTTTTCCCTGGCTTGTTTGCGTATCTGTTCACGCTCTTTGTCCAACTCTTCTATCAAAGACTGCTGCACCTGTTCTTTGAGTTCTGCAATGTCAACTACAAGCATGTCCACACCTGTTAGCAACTTGAACGGGGTTACCTTTGTGCTCCTAGGCTCGATATTGTTTATTAGCTGCTGTACTCTACCCACATGTTTGTACCAATTTCCTGGATTTTCTAGGCTCATCTTTGACAACATTGGCACAACGATCTTATGCATTCTCTCAACCTGCCCGTTACCTCGAGGTACACCTGTAGCGATCAATAAATGCTGGATCTTCTCTTTCTCGCAGTATTCCTTGAATAAGTGCGATGTGAAAGCTGCACCACGATCTGACACGATCCTGAAGGGATTTCCAAATATTATGGCCTGCCTGTCTAAACAGTTTAGCACCTCCTCAACTCCAGTACTAAGCGTCGGATACAACCAAACGTATTTCGAAAATGCATCGACAACTACTAAGATATGATTATATCTTTTCTTGGTGATCTCCATCGGCCCTACGTGATCTATGTGATAAGTGACTAAAGGTTTGTCCCCCTTATCGATAGGATTTAGATATCCTTCCTGTTTTCCGGATTTTGCGTTAACCAAGATGCACTCCACACAGCTGCCTACAACTTTAGCTACTTTATCCCTCAACTTTGGAATGAAATAGGATTTCTCCACCAGCTCCTGTGTTTTCTTTGCCGAAAAATGACCTTGCTTATGAGCAATCTGTATAATCTCAGTCTCCATTTGAGATGGAATTACAATCAACTCTCTGTCTGGGTTTTTAAACAATATTTGATTGACGATGTAATAATCCTCATGCCCCTTTGTTTCAACTAGATTCCTGATTACCTTTGTCCACTCGTCTGCCACCTGAGCTTCCTTCAACTTGTGCATTACACTGTCAGTCAACACAAAACAAGCTACTCGACTCAGTGCGTCTACATGCCTCATCTTTGTACCTGATCGATGTTCTATCTCGTAATCGTAGTCTTGCAGATACATTGCCCACCTAGCCACTCGCAACGGAACTTCTTTCTTTTTCATCGTCATGGCGAACGCGTTACAATCCGTGATGATTTTGAACTTCGTTCCCAAAACATAAATTCGCCATTTTGTCAACGCTCCTATGACTGCTAGGACCTCCAACTCGTATGAGTGATATTTTTCTTCACAAGGCTTAGTTTTTCTACTCATGTTTTCTACTCATGTACATGACAGGGTGTAAATGTCCATCCTCTGGATCCTTTTGTAGAAGAACTGCCCCAAAACCAAACTTCGACGCATCCGTGTGTATTTCTGTAGCCAATCTAGGATTGTACAGTTTTAAAACTGGTTTGCTAGTCAACGCTGTCTTTAATTGCTCGAATGCTACCTGCTGTAACTCCTTGAACTCAAACTTTACATCCTTTCTCAGCAAATCTGACAATGGCTTAGCTATTACTGCGTATCCATCCACAAACTTCCTGAAATATGATGTCAAACCAAGAAATCGATGTATGGCTTTTTGATTAGACGGCACTGGAAAGTTTGCTACGGCCTGTGTTTTCTCATCGCTGGGTGTGATCGAACCATTTTCGATGATATATCCTAGAAAATCTACCCTGCTCTGCAAAATTTGACACTTGGTCCAATTGATTTTCAGCCCGTTCTGTTCTGCGACCTCAAGAACTCTTTGCAGCTTTTGTATTCCCTCTACGACATCACTGCTTGGGATGATAATGTCATCCATGTAAACCACTGCGTCACCGTTTTTGATGAGCTCCCTGAGAACTGCCATTATAAAACGCGTAAAAACTGCCGGCGAGTTTGAAATGCCAAACGGCACATACAAGAACTCGTACTGTCCGTTCTGTGTAACAAATGAGGTATACTTTTGGGAGCCTACTTCTACCGGAACATGAAAATAACCGTTGGTCAAATCCAGTGTCGTAAAAATTGTCGCTCCCTGTAACTTCTCAATCACGTTGTCCATCTGTATCATAGGAAAATTGTCCCTCACTATTTTCTCATTCAATTTGCGATAGTCACAACACAATCGCTTCTGGCCATTCTTTTTTGCCACGAGTACGATCGGAGAAGCGTACTCTGGAGTACTGGGCTTGATTATCCTTTGTTCAAGCCACTCCTGAACCTGCTCGTCAACTACCTTTTGTTCACTAAAAGCGATACGTCGAGGATGCTGAAAAACTGGCAAATCATCGCTTAATAAAATCTTCATCTCGACTGGACAATGAACATTCCTAATTGGTTTGTATTCGTCTATCATGCGTTTCACAACACCTCTCTGCGAGTGCGGCAAATGTAAAACGTTTACCTCTAGCCTGCTCCATGGTCATCATACACAAACTCTGAAATTCATTCAGCAGCTCTGAGCATGAACTTCCGTTTTTCTCTTTCTCACGAACTTCAAACTTTTGTCCTTTACCGACTCGACTGTCTGATCTTCGAACCAACTCGGTTCCGTCCTTTGTCACTTTCATATCGACACTATCTAGAAGAGTTCTACCTAAAATTGCATCAAATGCCATGTCTTCGTCCGATATAATGTGGAACTCAACGTTGAGATTGATGCCATCAATCTGCACTGGTATTGTCAGGCTTCCAAAAGTCACAATTTGGCTTTCCCCAATTCCTGTCAAACATTTTTCACCTCCTGTTAGGTTTTCTACTCCGAGCCTTATTAAAACGTTGCGTCGCAATAAACACAAGTCTGCTCCTGTATCTACTAATCCTTTGAAGGTTACTTTCCCAAACGAAACATGCTTCAACTCCAATCCCGAAGACGTGAACGTGCTTGTTGGCTTCACCCTGCCTTCCATCTGCACTAGATTAGTTGCCTTTTCCTGTTTAGTTTCTAGCTCGACCTTGCACTGGGCTGCTCTATGTCCTGGCTGGTTGCACCTAAAGCACTTGTTGTCTCTCTTTGGACAATCCTTCTTGATGTGAGACTCATCACCACAATTAAAACATTTCCTAACCTTCTCAACTGCTTTCACTGTCTCCTTTTCACCTTTATAAAAGTGAGAGTCATACTTGACGTGCTTCACCGATCCTCGCATTTTCTGATATGCCTCGATTTGAACTTTCAGCTCCTTTAGCTTCTTGGCTTGATAAAGTAAAGCCTTGTTTCCTTTCGAGTCTGGAATACCGTCGACAAAGTATTCGATCAAGCTTTCATCGTCTAAATCAATTTGCTTCGCCAATTCCATTAACGCGTACAGGTACTCTTGTAACGTTTCGGTTTTCTTTTGTTGTCGCTTGCCAAGTCTACGATGAACCTCTGCCGATGTAACTTTAACCCCAAATTCTTCTAGCAATGCAGCTTTCAGTAAGCCCCAATCGCCAATTTTACGCTGACTACGAACGTAAAGCTTAGCCGCTCCGCTGAGTAATTGTTTTGCATATATAAACACCTGCAACTGACTCCATTCAACCGTAAGTGCACACTCTTCAAGTTCCTCGATCCACTGATTAATGTCAGGTGAACCAGTTCCCGACAACTGTGACACACTCCCCTCTACATCCTTTAATGTAAACCACGATCTACCTGTGTTCGCATTTCCAATTCGACTGTTCTGTTCGCTTACAATTCGATTTTCCCTGGGCGCACCATTTCCTGCACCTGCACCTGCCTGGTAATTGTCTGAATTCACTGATGTAAAAGATCCATCCTCATCATCATCCACTTCAATCGCAACTTCATCGTTTTCATCAGTTTGCAAACCATAGTGAGCAAGTAGTTTGTTTTGCAATTCGCCTTTTCTTCCGGTTGTACTAAGACCTAGCTCTGACAACTTAGCGCGCAATTCTGCTACAAGCAGTGCCAAAATCTCTTGCTTGTTCATTTTAACTGTACTTTACTTTACTCTAAGTTAATGTGAAATGAATGTCAAACTTAACACTATGTTAACTTAAGCTGTTGACACAACAGTCCGACTGCAGGCACGCAATCTGTTAAATTTCAAATTATTTCCTACTCTCCAATTAGACCAACAAGAGGTCTTTAAAACAAAATTGGTCAGTGCTGCTCTCCACTTCTCTTTTCTGGCACAGCGCCTTCTGCCAGCCAAGTTGCAAAAAAACTTGTCTCGCCTCTCGATGTTATCTCTGTCACTCACCAAATTTCTTCAACCGTTTTCTTTCACCAGCCCAACAATACAGCTTTGGATTTGTACAGTTGCCTCACCAGAAATGTCTTCTCGCCGTGTCACCAATACAGCTTTGGATTCTTCTCGCTGCCTCACCAGATATGTCTTCTCGCCGTGTCACCAATACTGATTTAAAATATTCTCGGCGTCACCAATACTGATTTAGAATATTCTCGGCGTCACCACTTCTGTTCCAGAATGTTCTTCCCGTCGCTTCCAAACACTTTTCCAGAATGTTCTTCCTTCTTTCGCTTTGACCAGCCTCCTGACGCCCGTGTCTTCGCCTTCTCCTGACGCACAACTTCTGCGATCCGCTTGCTACTGTTTCTGCTCCACGCCTTCCACTTTGTCCAGATGACCACCGCCAACGATCCTGCCTCTTGCTTGTTGACGTTCACCACAAAGTCTTTACGCTGCCTCCAGAATGGTACTCGCTGTTCAATCGCCTTCTTTGTCAGTTTCTTGCCTCTTTCATTCGTTGCGCCAAAAACGAATTTCACAACTGCTCGAATGATGCGCAAACTTGCTGTCTCGTTTTCACTCACGCTGCCCTGCTTTGCAAATTTGTTGTCTTTCTTTTTTTTTTTTTGCGCAGCACACTTGCTTAAGTTTATAACTGTCTGCAACGACAATTCACAGAGTTTTTTCCACTTTTTTACCACACGACTAAGTTTAGAGACTTAGGTTTTTAACACTCAACTAAGTGACTTAGGTTTGTAATAGTTCCAAATTTCCGGTTGAGCCCCCAAATTTGTGGCCCCGGGAGTTCCGTTAGTGCGAATTACTTCCAGGACGACGTAGTTTTATTATTTTAATGCTTTATTTATTATTATATATTTGAGTTAATTACAAACTGAGTGTTGTGTGGTGTTTTAAACTTTAACGAGTTTACAAAGTGGAGTGTGTCTCTGTGGACTGCTTAGCGTGAGATTTCGCCATCAACTGACTTTATTAGAGTTTTTCTCTCTTGATATGTTAAACGCACGCATACATTAGCGATCTCTCTCTGTGTTGTCAGAACTGACGTCCACTCCGTGTGTTTCTCTGTTCTTGCTCTTCTGGTTTATTCCTGATACCTACATAAATATATATAAATTTTTTTTAAATGTAACTTTTCTATTTTGTAATTTTTTTTTTTTGAATTCTTTTTGACTTATTAATTATTTGACAGTTCAAAACTGCGCTTTTAATTTTATTAAAATCGAAAAACAATATCATATAGCTGCCATAGGAACTATCGAATAATTAAACTGCAAATCATTATAGCTTCAATGTTTTTAAAAATATACGCAATTAAATCATTATTTTAATGTTTTCAAGAATATTTCGTTTTTGCAATAGCTGCAAGGGTATATGAACTTCGGATTGTTTTTGTTTCTTTGTCGTTATATTTAATATTTACCTGTTTATCTTGGCTTGCGGTAGTCTTTTGGTCTCGATATCATTACTCGCAGCCGAATTCTTTTTGCGCATGTTTCGCTTATGCATCACATAGGCATTTATCAAAACAGTGCGACCAGAAGAGAGATTTTATACCAGTTATCGATTTGGATGGAAGGATCGATCGATCACTTTCACATTATTCACTACATTGGCAGCATTATTCTCGGCTTGTGAGCCTTTTCCGCCCATCTTGGGTCCTTGACCAAGGACCGAATCCTGAAGGATCTTTTTATGTAAGGCCTTCTGGTTTTGTTTTCTTCGCTAAGGTCCTTGCCAAATAAAGCACTTCACTTTTCACTGCACTTTGTTACAACGATATTACTGTAATTTTTTCACTTTTCTCTTGAGTGCCTTTCAGCTACTTTAAATCCAGAAGAAAGCTACCGGAGGAGTTTTAGAGTAGGGGTAGCGTCCACACACTGTTTGTCAGAATAGTCTTCACCCTTTTATTTTACCTCCAGACGGAAAATTCCACGGGGTGGATCTTCGGGCGAGGCCGCAGCTGGGTCTCTCGTAGGCCAGAGAAGTTAGTCAGCTGATGAGTGTAATATCGAGTATTCGATTCTTCTGTGCTCAACACTCTACATGGTGAACCTTGGGGTGAGGCCGCAGCCGAACTTTTTGTGGATTAATGCCGAACTACTGGATTGACAAGGAAGGATCTAGAATCTCCACTAAATACTGGGTTGCACAAGTTTGGAAGGATCTAGTCTTTCCAGTAACTACCGGGACTCACAAGTATTAAAGGATCTAGCCTTTCCACTAACTACCGGGACGGACAAGTATGGAAGGATCTAGTCTATCCACTATTTACTGGATTGCACAAGTACGGAAGGATCTGGCCTTTCTACTAACTACCGAGACGCACAAGAACGGTAGGATCTAGCCTTTTCACTTAATATACTAAATACATATGAAAAACAAGATAGGAAGCAAACTTCGGTAAGCCGAAGTTCATATACCCTTGCAGCTATTGCAAAAACTAAATATTTTAGAAAACATTAAAATTATGCTTTACTTGCGTATATGTTTCAAAAAATTTAATAGCCTGATTCCATTGCCGCATTAGTGGACTTTTATAATGTGCCTGATTCCATTGGCGCATTAGCATTTAGCTAATGCTACTCTGACATGTTAATGGCAAATCCAAAAGAAATTAATTAAAATTAATGAACATGAGTGAGTTTATTAAACTCTGTAATGCTCAGCAGGATATCCATAATGCGACCGAGGCATTTGCCAACTTGGACGACAAGGAAGAGAAGCTGATTGCTTTGTTATGAGGGGTTTGCAATGGAGACCACCACAGTTTTTAAAAAGGGAAAGGATCCCCGTATATGTGTGAGTTATTTCCTACCAGAGATCCAGCAGTAATGCATTGTGGTACTGCGAGCAGAATTTGCAGCGTGCGCTCTGGGTTTCAGTCATTTTTATACGAAATAGATTTTATATTCAAAAGACATCAAAAAAAAACAAATTACAAAATATAAGAAATACATTTAAATAAAAAAAATGTATATATATTTATTGTTTCTATGGGAGCTATATGATATAGTCGTCCGATTTTGATGAAATTTAAACCGTAACTCTGAAATATTTAACCATTACTAAATGTCGAAGAAACAAAAAAAAAAAAAATAAAAAACAGCAATGTTACAATTTTTTTTTATTTATTTTTCCGATTGTTCTTATGGGAGCTATATGCTATACTCGTCCTATATATATACTACCTGTAATAGAAAAAACAACTATTGGAAAGGTTTCATGGAGATAGCTTTAAAACTGAGAGACTAGTTTGCATAGAAACGGACGGATAGAAGGACGGACATGATCGATTCGCCTAGTGATGCTGATCAAGAATATATATACTTTATATGGTCGGAAATGTCCCATTCACTGCGTTGCAAACTTCTGACTGAAATTATAATATCCTCTGCAAGGGTATAAATATACAAACAAAAAGTATATACAATAAGCGAAAAGACAGAAGTAAATAGTTATTCAAGTAAAAAAATCAATGATATGATTAAAATAAGTGCAAATTTATTTTATAAAAGTGTAACGCTAAAAAAAAAGCTCTATGAGCGACGAACCAAATAAAGAGCGTCGAAGCTCAGCGATCCGAAGAGACGGGTACTTCTCGTATATATCAACTCGCGAAATCGAAGAGCTGACGGTCGATAGCCAAAGAGCAAGGTCTTGGTCCCCGTGTCTACATACTCTTACACCTTCTTCTACGGCGTAGAGTTCTCAGTGTAAAACCCCCCTACCATCAGACTCAACCACTGGACCACCAACAATATCCAGCGGTAAAACGCCTGCAATTGCACCAAAAGAAATAGCAAACAACTACGACAACTGAGACATAAACGTCTCTTATCGTAAAACCGACTGCGAAGTCGTTGACCGCAGCGCCAAATACAACGGCAACATAAACTCTGACAGCTACACCAAAACAATATTCAACAATCGGGCCTGGCCATACAATCCGGCATAAATCGCAGATTTGACCTTGTTATGTATAAGCAAAATGTATTCTCGCTACATCGCACATCCAAAACTAATCTGTATTCCTTCGTTCTATAAGCACACACATGTATACACACACACTTTACTTTTGTTCATTCTCTCGCTGATCTCTGAATAAAGTCAGTCTGTACCAAGCACTCACCGAGAACACTTCTAACCAAACACAACATTATTGGCGACGAGGATAAAAAGCAGTATCTCAGCCACAAGAATTATCGTTTTTGTGTAATACACTGTCGCGTAGTCGTTGATTTTCATCAAGATGCCGGCAGATCAGAACATAATCCAAACAATGCTTGCTCAACAGCAAGAATTTACAGCAGCTCTTATTGAACAACAACGAACATGGATGCAAGCAATCCCAGAAAAAAACGCTTCTCCAGTTGCTAGTAATTCAAGCCACGCGGGTGATTTATCTATGTGTCCTCCATTCCACAAATTCGACAAAGACAATCAAAATTGTGAGTCATATCTGGAACAATTATCGCAGCACTTCAACGCATATTCGGTTAGTGCAGAACAAAAACAAAAAGCTTATTTCCTTTCATGGTGTGGTGTTAACATATTCGAACTATTAAAAAATCTATTCGGGAGTAACAATTTGAACACGTATACATACAAGCAGCTCACAGACAAGCTAACGGAGCATTTCACCACAAAAGGCCATATTGTAGCAGCTCGCTACGAGTTTTTCAAACGAGAGATGAAGCATTCACAAACACAAAGAGAGTGGGTAGCCGACTTGCGCAGGATCGCTCGTGAATGCCAATTTGTGTGCAACGCAAACGGTTGTTTATCAAATTGTGTAGATGAGATGATACGAGATCAGATCATAGTACATACTCCGTATGATGCAGTCCGGGCATCTGCTCTTCAAAAGTCACAGCCAACTCTCGAATATGTTCTCATAGTTGCAGAAACCTATGAGACAACAACAAAAACCGTTGCAACGCTAAAAGAGAACGTATACAAACAGGATCCAATCAATGCGATCCACACATACACAAAAAAGCCAGCAAGCAGTGGAACTGATGACAGATCGTTTAAAGGTGATCTTAAATCTTGCTCTGGTTGTGGTCAAACTCACCAGAGAGAAAAATGTAAGTTCAGAACCGCCGTATGACACAAGTGCGGTAGGAAAGGTCATATAGCAGTCGTCTGTATGTCAAAGTATGTCAAGTCAAATGTCAAATAGCCGGGTCAAGTAAATAACCGGGAAGTAAAGCCCAATAAGAACGAAGCAAACGAAGTCGAAGTGATCGAAGCAGTTTACAGTGTCACTTGACCTGTGAAATGTCAACAAAAAAGAAAAGTTATTGACCTCGAAATATTAAAAAAAGTTATCTCATTTCAAATGGATTCCGGAGCAACAGCATCCGTGATAAACTCCAATACATACGCCTTGCTGCAGAAGCCGAAATTGCATAAGTGTTCCTGGGTTTTACATGCGTTTGGACATACTCCAATACCAATACTAGAGGAGCTGCACACTTTCGCAAAGTGCGGAGAGAAAGAGAAACAAGTGGTCATAATCGTGGCAAATATTTATTTATTTAACGTTTTCGGATTTGATATCATGCAAGTACCAAACATTTTTGAGGTACATAATGACAAAGTAAGTGACCTCTGCAACAAGTACAGCGAAGTGTTTGAACCAGCCATGAGTGTCATTAAAGACTTCAAAGCCAGCTTTTTTTTAAAATCTTCAGCGACACCAAAGTTTTATAAATGCCGCCAAATTCCGTTCGCTCAAATGGACAAATTTAAAGCCGAAGCAGACAGACTCACACAAGCCGGAATTTGGAAACCAGTAAAATTCAGCAATTGGGCATCCCCAATCGTGCTCGCTCCTAAGCCAGGTGGCGATATTCTTATTTGTGCCGATTTTAAACAGGCAGTCAACGCACAAATCGACGTCGAACAGTATCCGTTACCAACAAAAGAAGCTTTATTTCACATCATTCGTCATGGTAAGCAGTTCAGCAAGATAGAACTCAAGGATGCCTATCTCCAGATGGAATTAGATGACGCTTCGAAGGAAATCATGGTGGTAAACACACCACTGGGCCTTTTTCAATATCAGCGTCTTCTATCGTCAGCTATCTTTCAAAGATACCTCGAGCAACTTCTAAAAGGAATAGAAGGTTGTGGCAACTATTTAGATGACATCATCATCTCAGCACCTACAAGCGAGGAACATCTGAACCGTATCGACCGAGCTCTCAGCACTCTTCAAGAGAACGGCATCAGATGCAAACGGCAAAAATGCTTCTTTTTCAAGGACGAAATAGAATACTTAGGGCGAAGAATCAGCGCAAACGGCATTCTCCCAGACAGCTCAGGCTTGGAGGCTGTAAAACTGTTGTGTCCGCCTTCTAACTTACAACAATTGGAAGCATTCATGGGTAAAGTTAATTATTATTGTAATTTTATTCCGAACTATTCGCAGTTGGCTGCTCCATTGAATCAACTTCGCAGAAAAGACGTAGCCTTCTTTTTTGGTCCACAACAGCAGCAGGCTTTTACAGCTCTTAAGTCCCACATCATTAACGCAACGCAGCTAGCTCACTTTGATGAAAAATTACCGCTAGTGCTCGCTACAGATGCCTCATCCTTTGACATCGGGGTAGTCCTTTCGCATCTTCAGCCAAATGGCGGAGAGAGACCCATTGTTTTCGCATCTAAAACGCTCGACAAGCATCAGGTTAAATACAGCCAAATCGAAAAGGAAGGACTTTCCATAATATTTGGAGTAAAGCATTTTCATCAATACCTTTATGGCAGAAAGTTTATCCTAATCATAGACCACAAGCCGCTTGTTACCAGTGGGTACAGATCCAGACTTCGACAAAGAAGAGGAAGCTTGCCACAATGTAGTCGAAGTATCACCACCGATAAATTCCGAGCAAATTCGCAATCACATGGACAAAGACAAAGTTCTCAAACAGGTCCTGCAGTACGTATCTATAGGATGGCCAGAAAAATTCCAGCCAGGCAACGAAGCCCTATTGCCTTACTTTAACCGGAAGTTTGCTCTTACAATTAACAAACAATTGCTTTGCCTACACACAGACGCAAATCGTATTATAATTCCAGCCAGACTACGTGCCCATATCCTAAAACTCTTACATGAAGGCCATTGGGGCATTATTCGAATGAAGCAGTTGGCAAGACAACATATTTGGTGGCCTACCATAGACGATGACATCAAAAGCCTTGCTCAGTCTTGTAGCATCTGCAAGTGCAACAATCCTGCACCACCAAGAGAGTACCAAAGTTGGCCAGCAGCAACAACAGCATGGGAGCGAATTCATATCGACTTCGCAGGTCCAATCTTTGACGCTATGTGGCTCATATGCGTGGACGCGTTTTCACAGTTCCCATTTGTCATCCAAATGTCGTCTACAACAACCGCCAACACGATCGCTGCACTTTCTTCAATTTTCGCCATCGAAGGATACCCGAAAACCATGGTCAGCGACAACGGTCCTCAGCTTACAGCTGCAAACTGCACGGTATAAAGCATATTACCACAGCACCGTTTCATCCAGCATCCAACGAATTAGCAGAGCGATTTGTACAGACATTTAAATTGACAGTCAAGAAGAACCTCAAAGACGGTATACCACTTAGGGAAGCTGTAACAAAATATCTTTCTTCTTACAGGTTCACTCCAAACGCCCAAGGTAAAACTCCTGCCGAGTTAATCCACGGTCGACCAGTCCGCACCGTGCTTAGTCAACTTTTCGAGCAGCCTGTCGAGAATAAACGGACAATCACCAAGTACATCTCTAATCAAATGGTATACGCTCGAAACTATTCAAGGGGAGAAGGCATTATCGACCGTCCAGTTGGAAAAATGCTGTTCATTGTTCGCACGTCAAATGGTTACATCAAGCGCCATTTCAACCAGCTAAAACCGAAGTTGTCAGCAAACAACTCAAACAAGAGACCTCCAGAGTTTTGGTGGATTCCTGAACTGCCAAAGCCATCCTGCAATCAAGAAATACAGCAACAAGATCGACCGCTAACTCCGCCAGTTGTTCAGCAATCTGATCCTGTTCCTGTTTCTCGTCCTCCTGAACGCGCAGCAGAGCCTACCCAGCAGCCGAGGCAGAAACAATCTACACGACGTCTTTCAGGCATACCAGTACGCCAAAGCAGCCGTGTTCGCCAGGAAGTCGATCGTTTTAAGCCAAAGGACTTCAGAAAAACTAAGCATATAAATAGTTCTTAATTAAAGGAGGAGATGTGTTATGTATAAGCAAAATGTATTCTCGCTACATCGCACATCCAAAACTAATCTATATTCCTTCGTTCTATAAGCACACACATGTATACACACACACGTTACTTTTGTTCATTCTCTCGCTGATCTCTGAATAAAGTCAGTCTGTACCAAGCACTCACCGAGAACGCTTCTAACCAAACACAAACGTCCTCCTAGCTGAAATTCACCCAGAACTGGGTCAAGAGACCCAACCGAAACCTAGGCCCCCACCAATTTACATTAGGGAGAAAAAGCTCGAACGCCCTGGTCAACAAAATTGTTGCGCTGGTCGGTGACGGTAATATTCACGATACCAAACTTCAGACTATGAGAAAACAAAGAAAAACTACTACACGTACCAACTAATTACGGTGGAAGAGCCACATAAAAGGAACGGTGCAATGCACAAACTGTCAGGAGTATGGACACACCAGGACATACTGCACACTCCGATCAGTCTGTGTAGCTTGTGGAGACTTTTACAATTCCGAAAACTGCCCTGCCAACAAGGAAGACCCCCAAAAGAAGAAATGTGGAAACTGCGGAGGTAATAACACGGCTAACTACAGAGGCTGTGTGGTCTACAAGGAGTTGAAAAACTGCATACGACGAGTGACAACCACGTGCCATTAAAATCTTTAAAACATGTACACTTAATCAAAAACGACGCTGATGTCCTTCGATCAGGAACGGAAAACCCACTCCCGTCTAATCTAGGAAACCTTCAGCAGGTCCCAGGACAGTCACAATGCACACTGGAATCAATGATGGTTACCATGCAACAAAGTATGATGGAATTTATGTCGTTCATGAAAACGGCCATGCAAACACTGGTATAAAACCAGAACATCCGTCCAAATAATTGATGGCAAACCTACGAATAACCATGTGGAACACCAATGCCGTTTCCCGGCACAAACTTGAAATAACACAGTTCCTGAATGTAAATCATATCGACATTATGCTACTGGTAGATACGCACCTCACAAGCAAATACAACTTCCAAATAAGAGGCTACACCTTCTACCGCACAGATCATCCAGATGGTAAAGCCCACGGCGGAACCGGTATAATAATTAGGGAACGCATGAAGAACAATTTTCACCAAAGGCTTGCAACGTACTATTTGCAGGCCACGTCTATCATAGTGCAGCCAGGTAACGGAAACCTCTCTAGAGCCTCCGTATACTGTCCACCTCGCTTTACAATATCTGACGGACAATTCATGGATTTTTACAACTTACTTGGACTCGTGCCTCCCAAAGGAAGGCAATTGTATAATGCAATCATAAATCTGAGCAAAAAATTGGACTATGTTTCCCCTGGTAGCCCCACATACTGGCCAGCAGACTCCAAAAAAGTCCCTGACTTAATAGATATTGCGGTGACAAAAAACACTCTACGTTATATAATAAGCGCCAATGAGCTTTCGTAACTTTCATCTGACCATTCGCCAGTGCTTTTAACTCTTATTCAATGCCCAGAAACCACAGGCTGACATCGCACAGAACCAATTGGCTAAAATATAAAAAGTATTTAAGCTCTCACTTTGAACTAACCCCGCAGCTCAACATCGAAGCGGACATTGACTGTTCTTCCGATGGTCTTGAAGATATACTCGTGGAAGCAGCAACTATTTCAACACCAAAATGGAAGGACGTGCAAACCAACCATTTCAAAACCAAATTTACAAATTGGACAGCTTGTACTAGAAAAGAGGCAACTGCGACGTGCTTGGCAAACCAACAGATTGCCATCCTCAAAACAACGTATTAAGGACGTACTAAACAGAGCCCTGAAGAAAGACTCTGAAAACGCAGAACTACGGTACATCGAAAAACTTTCGACATCCAATACAAAATATACTCTGTGGAGGGCTCACCCAAATCTGAGCTCTCCATTCGAAACAGTCACAGATCCGAAACTATTGCTTTACATCTCCGAAGAGAATTCCAGCCGAACTCAGTCACTGGTCCATTTATTACCACAAACCAAATCTAAAACTAAGTCCATACCAACACTGTTTCAGCCAAAGGTCACCCGGGCGGTAACCTTATAACCCCAAAAATGATAATTGAACTTCCAAACTCTACTATCGAGGTTATTTGTAAACTCTTCAATGGGATAATACGTCTCGGCTACTATCCTAGAAAATGGAAAAAATCTACTATCATAATAATAGCGAATCCAGGAAAAGACCGCACAATTCCGTCGACCAACAGACCAATTAGTTTATTATCGTGTCTGTCTAAACAGTTGGAAAAATACCTTTTAACACGCATAACACCATATCTGGAAGCACACAATGTCATCCCGGCACATCTATTTGGCTTCCGCCAAAGCCATGGAACAGTCGAACAAGTTAACAGATTAACATCAGAAATTCGCACAGCCTTCGAACATCAGGAATACTGTAGCGCAATATTCCTCGATGTATGTCAAGCTTTCGAACGAGTCTGGCTCGATGGCCTCATGTATAAAATCAAAACAAACTTGTTTACACTCATAAGCTACTTGAGTCGTATCTCTACAACAGAGTCTTCTCAGTTAGGAAGCACTTGCACCTACTCTGTTCGTCGTATATACAGCGGATATTCCTACGAATGAGCAGCTAACAACATCTACGTTCGCTGACGACACTGCAATCCTAAGTCGCTCTAGGTGCCAAAACCGAGCAACAACACAACTAGCCAACCATCTCATCGTAGTAGAGAGGTGGCTATCTATCTGGCGTGTTAAAATAAATGAACAAAAATGCACACGTATTTACTCTGAACAGGCAAACATGTCCTCCACTATCATTAAATAGTATACCTAGACAGACGAATAGCCTGGAGAAGACACATCGAATGCAAGAAACTACATTTTAAACTAAAAGCCTGCAGCTTTCACTGAGTCTTAAACGCTCGATCGCCCCTGCGTCTGGAATACAAGGTCCTGCTGTACAATTCCACTCTCAAGCCCATCTGGACACATGGCTCCCAGCTATGGTGGAACGCACGCACAATCAAAAATCCCGAGAACGATGACTGGGGCACCATGGTATTTTCGCAACCAAAAAATCTACAGCGACCTCGGCATTTTTGCAGTAACAGATAAAATATACAAACAAAAAGCGACCTACAATAAAAACTCTCTGTGCACCCAAATCATCTCGCAAGAGGCTTGAGGGTTTACAGCAGAACCCGCCAGCAACGCAACGACCTCCCAACCAATCTTATGATCTGTATAATTTATTCACTTAGGGTTTCCTTAGTTCACATTTATTATTAATTTGTCCCTCTGGTTCACTGCACCGTTTCTGTGTTCCTTCTTCACTAACCTTTTCCACGAGTTACATCGCTGTGTTTTACCGCGCGCGTGGCCACCTCGTTTGAAAACCCGGAAACAAGAGAGTGTTCGATCGTTGTGTGTGGTCTGTTTGGTCGCGTTACGTTTTCCCTTTTTTCTACTATATGGGATTTATGCCATATATCGCTCGTCCACTGGTTCTAACTATTGAGTTGCCATCCCAAGCGGTTCGGAACCCAACTTATTAGAAATTTTATCAAACTCAAAAGATGTAACTTTTATAATCGACTTCTTGCCACTTTTGTCTTCCAATCTACCAAATAAAAATATATATAAATTTTTTTTTTTTGACGCGACGATGGAAAATCTTCATAGATAAGAGTTCGATTGTTTCCGATACACATCTATAACTCGCATGCACGATTCGTTGCAGATCTCAGATAAAGAGAGAATTTGTTCTACAATGTGGCGGCCAAGGCGTTAGATTGGGTCTTCTCAGCTTCTTCTATTTTTCTTGATCTGCCGCCCCCTTATATAAGGTTCTGTGTGCCATTTCGTTCCTTTTGAAATGCCCCCAAATCTATTCTCAGCAATGGTTCAAGGCCATTTGGGTGGAGAAGTCTGCATTCCCAGACAAAAACCACCCGCCTGCACTTGTGATGAACTTTGGATACCTGAGGTGTCAAATTTTTTTGTTATTTTTACTATACATGTATATATATTTTTTTTACACGCTGTCACCTCGCCATTGCGATTTGAAGGAATCGATTTCTCCCTTTGCAACTGGCGATCTGCTCCTCGTCATCTTGTATGTTCCGATTTTGGTGTCTTGATATCTTTCGGCTTCTATATTCAACGCCTGTACTTCACGTCACTGGGAGTAACAGCTCTTCATGGCTATGTTGATTCCCCGTGTCATGGTGTCATGCTGGAGCTGTTAGTGCCATCCTTACCCGTTCATAGACACTCGCCGTTCGATTGCGGCAAAGGTGCACTCCAAGAGCACCTTGTCGCCGCTCTCGCTTCTTCAATCTTGTGGTTGAAGAATCGGATGTTAAAAGTTAAGTCCATTCATCCTTCCATTTTTGGGTTTTGGTTGTTTTTTCTTGTTTGGATTGAAACACGTTTGGTTTTGGGGTAATTGTTTTAATAATTCAAAATTTGCATGGGTTGTATTGGCTTCTTCACGCTTTTTCTGGAATTCACTCATAAAGTCTTTTCTTTTACCGTCCAGTACCCTGGGTCCCCCCAGATACCTCCATGGTAATCCTTTAAAGTGCAATCATCTCGAGACTTATGCTGATCCCGTACTTAAAATATTTAGACTACACTTTTTTTTCTATCAGTAATTTTTAGTCGTTGCTTCCAAGACTCCTCCAATTATATTCGTTGGTTATAAGGCCATTGGTTTGATATAGGTATTCCAATACTCTTTCCCAGGGGGTGACCTAGCTTGTATATTGATTTGCCGTGACGCTTCAATGTTACACACCGGAATCGAATTGGACCAAGCTTGGCATTAAATTCCTCCGCTTTATTACTTTTTTCGTAGTCCTTTTGGGTAGATTACCTGTCTTACGGCGAATTCTATGTATCTACTGCGTGTGTTATACACCTTCTTTTACCTATGGGTAAAACCCATACCCATATAAACATACAATTAAGTGTCTGGGTGTCGGGAATTTCGTACGCGTTTTCTTTAATCGTCTGGATTAATTAAAGATAATCTGGGGATTGAAATGCTGCTGACTTTAAGTCCATATGCAATTCCATGGCGTCAGCAGCGGTTTTCCTTAAGTCATCCATATGAATTAGCGGCACAGCGTCTGGAACCACGTTTAAGGATCCCTTGCGTTGCTGCATCGTTAAGTCAAAAACTTGCAATTTTAGACTCCTTCCGTATAATTCCGTTGGGATCATTCGCCACTTTATACTAGCATGGTCGCTTGTTACAGTGAAACGCATTCCTTCCACATATGCACGGAATTTGCTGATACTAAGAATGGCTGAAATATACGCAATGGGGTGTTCCCCGCTTTCTTTATCCGTTTGAAACAATACTCCCCATATTCCTGTTGTTGATGCATCACATTGGATGGTAAATGAATTCTTGAAATCAGGTGTGATAAGAACGGGTACTGGTACCAAACTTATTTTCAGGATTTCAAACGCTTTCATTTCATGCATCTTAAATTTCTTGAGCCGATACTTTTTCAACAATTATGGAGAGGTTCTGCGATTATAGCGTAGTTTTTCATAAAACGCCGATACCACCTTGTCATGCCCAAAAACCTTCGCATTTGTTTTGTAGAGCGTGGGGCTTGGAAATTCTTGTATCGACTGGATTTTAGTTTCCTCCGTTTTGATGCATCCTCATTCTACAATATATCCCAAGTATCGCACTTGACTATAGCTAAACTTACATTATTCCACGTTGATAGTAAGCTTGGCTCGTTGTAGGCGTTCCATAGCATTCAACCTGCTGTAACATTTCAAGGGGTTTTTCGAATGTTGGTGAACACACAAAAATATCATCCAGATACACGAAAACATGCTCCCTCAGTGCGGCTGGAATTACTTTATCCATCAGCCGGCACATTCTTTGTGCAGCATTGCATAGTCCGAAAGGTATAACGGTGTACTGGTATAGTGGCTGCCCTGGTACCGTATTAGCAGTTTTATTTCGACATTTTACTTTAGAGGAATCTGCCAAAAGGCGTCCTCCAAGTCTATAGCAGATATGTAGTACGTCTCCTGCAGTCGGCTCAGTTGTCCTTCTATGTGCGGCAATTGGTTAGCATCTTAAATTGTTCTGGAATTAATTTTACGTACATCTAGCCAAAGGCGGTTTTTGGTGCCCTTCTGCACCAGTGTTACTGTTGCTTTCCTCTATTACGCTCAATTTTAATATCCGATCTAGTTCATTAAACACCAGTATTTGTTTGGCTGGTGAAATCGGATAATGCCATTGTTTAATCGGCAAGTCTTCATCGGTGATTTTTATAGTCATGTCAGACTTACCCAATCCCTTTTGGGCGCATGATGGCTGTCTACGTATGACTTCTGACAACTCGTCATTTTGTTTTCCCGTGAGCTGGTGTGGAATATAGGCGGTCTCGAGATTAGGTGTTCCTTCATCCAGAACGATCTCGGATATTGATTCCAGTTTTGTTATTTATTCTATTCTTTATCCAGTGACTGGTTGTCCGAAAGCGTTCCAAAACTCAATGCCAAAATACAATTTCTGCGTTAGTACTGTTACTATGAGAAATTCGAGTTCTGTAACTTCTCCTCCCATTCAAAGAGTAAAATAACGGCTCCCTTGACCTGGCCCTTAGCCCTCTGCTCAGTCGATCAAATAAATAGATCTCTTAGGATTGAAAGAAAATGGAATAAAATTGTCTCTTAAATGTTTAATCTTTTAAATGACAAACCACAGTTTTGTGCAAATCTAAAGGGGCTTTCTAAATATAACGTCGAAAGCATGAAAACGTGTTCATTTTAAAATATCTCTTTGAATAGCTCAAACGTTGACTAGGGCGCTCCGAATTCATTCATTTAAAATGCATTTTAGATTAAAGGTATTTACTTGAAATCGAGATATTAATAATGAACTTTCGTTTTGAAGTTAATTCGTAGATCGAATTATATTGACTTAACCTTTACTTTGTTCTTTTTGAACGTCTTTTTATATATATTATTATTATTATTAGTATCGGGGTGTTTAGTGTACCGCGACCTATAAGATCTATTGTACCCCCATTCAGAGCCTACATCTCAGATATCAACCCACATCCTCGTATAAAGTCGAGGAGTTTTAATGGGTTGATTCTTCCTAAGAGCTCAGGTGTAAGAGTTCTGGTTCCTAAGATTTTACATCTTATACTTGCCCGGTTAGTAATCCGGTTACGATCCTAAGTGAATTTTTCCCTAATTGTATAAGTTCCTTGAACCTCTTCTTTTTGAAGTTATATATTTGAGTTTTGGCTTGCCTTAGGCCTGGGGTATTCCTCCAGTGTTCTTGCCTCATGGCGCTTTCCTCTTTCCTAAGGTATTCCTTTATAGTGTGCCTCCCTATGCCACAGTAGGGCTCTGGTCCTATCAGGGGCTGTTCGGCTCCTAGGTTTGCCATTTTATCGGCATGGTCATTTCCGGATATATCCTTATGTCCCGGAATCCATCTGAGGGCCAGCCTTTTTCGGCCGCCCAATATATTTAGCTTACTCTTCACCTTTAGGACTATCTTCGAGGTGACTTTGTTACTATGTAAAGCAGTAACTGCTGCTCGGCTGTCCGAAAGGATCGATATGTCCTTTTCCTTGTATCCACGCTGTATGTTGAGCTCTGCACAACATCCAATGGCACATACCTCAGCCTGGAATATGATGGTATATTGGCCAAGGGATTCGTGGTATTTTATGCGAGGCCCTACCACTCCAAGGCCCGTGCCTTGTTGTGTCAGGGATCAATCTGTGTACCATGCTATGGTGTGTTTAGCCATAGGGTGAACTTCAGACAAAGTGGTCCAGTCTTTCTTATTGCCCAGGTGTGCTGTGAAGTTCTGCTCGAAGATTAATTCTGCTCGAAGATTAATTCATCCCTAGGGTGGAGTATTAGGGGCACCTCACCTAACAGATTAGTCGCATCCCTGTTATTTAGAATGAAACCACTACCTGTGCCCTCAGTGCTTATTCTCAGGAGTGTAGCTTTGCGTTGAATTTCAATTACACAGTGGAGTGGTGTTAGCTCCATCAGTAGGACAGGTCCTCATTGCCCCTGTCTTGCATACGCAGGCAAGTCTTTGCAACTTTCCTAGCCGGTTTTGCATGCTGGTGGGCTTAGCTCGTTTACCCCATGCAAGTGCTCCGTAAGTGAGGATTGGTCTCACAATCACTAAAGATTTCCCAGCAATTTTGCGACAGGTATAGAGTGCGCTGTAACACTTTTCCAATGTCTTTTGGACATGGGAAGCGAAGTTCAGCTTTCTATCCAGGGTGATTCCTAGATATTTAACCTTTCGGCTAGTTTCTATAGGAGTTCCTAGCAGTGAGATTTGTCACATTCTCTGTAGTTTGTACTTCCTTGTGAAGGGAACGATGATTTAAGTTGAGTCCAACCTCCCTGCACCAGTCTAGCGTTGTCTTTAGTCCGAGTTGGACGATGTCGCAGAGTGTCGCTTCAAATTTGCCCCTGGCGATTATCACGATGTCATCAGCGTATCCCTGACATTGAATTCCATTTCCAGCAAGTTTGCTGAGAAGCTCATCTACTGACTCAATAGCAATGGGGAGAGTTCTCCTCCTTGCGGGCAGCCTCTGCTGGTTGCAATTGTCACGCTATCCGAGCCCAGTGTACATGTTGCTTGCCTGGATTCAAGTAGGTTGCCAGTCCATTTGCTCGTAGTAACATCTATGTTCCTTCTGGATAGGGCAGCTCGAACCGCATAATGTGATGTGTTGTCGAAGGCTCCCTCTATGTCTAGAAAGGCACAGATAACTATTTCTTTGCTGTCAATTGCCCCTTCTAGGGTGCGACATAGTTAATAGAGTGCAGTGTCTGTTGAACGGCCTGCTTTGTATGCATGCTGTGTGTTTTGCAGCGGTCAGTCTCTGAGAGCTGTTCTTCTGATACTGTAGTCTACCAGTTTTTCCAACGTTTTAAGACAAAACGAAGTTAAGCTGAAAGGTCTGAAGGACTTTGGGCTGGTGATCCCCGATCTTGGGGATGAAGACCACCCTAGCGCTGCACCATGCACTTGGGATGTATCCAAGGGCTCGGCTTCTCACCATTAGTCTTCTTAGGCGGGTTAGGAGTAGTTCCTACCCCTGCTGTAAGAATCATGTCTAATCCCGGTGATTTAAATGGTTGGAAGGTTCCAATAGCCCATTTGAGCTTCTCGGGCGTAACTATAGACTTGGCTGCTGCCCAGTCACTAGCTTCTGTCCTAGGGGTTCTATGTTGATCACGCATTATGTTTCCCATAATGGGAGTACTTCGCGGGAAATGCGTGTCAAATAGCAATTCTAATTTCTCCCGATCCGTGGAGGTGAAGGTGTTATTCCCTTTCCTCAGAACTAAATTACTATCCGTTGCACTTTTAGCTAATGCCTTGTGCAGTCTCGCGCCCTCGTTGACGTTACTTATTGCCTCAAAGAAGTTCCTATAGTTTTTCCGTTTGGCTTTCCTGATCTCTTTGTTGTAGAGCGTCAGGCTTTGCCTGTAGTTCCCAGTTCCTATCAGTTTTTGGTTTGTTGAAGAGCTTCCGAGTGGTTAATCGTAGTCGTTCAAGACTAGCATTCCACTGTCTTCAAAGGCATTCATTATTTCGTGACCTAGGTTGTCTACCGCTCTATCTAATTCCTGACGGTTCGTTGGAAAGATTGAGTTCTAGAGTTGACCTGAATTTGTCCCAGTTTGTTTTCCTGGGGTTTCTTTTAGGGTTATATCTTTTTGTATTGAAGGCTACCGCAAACAAAATTGTCCTGTGGTCGGACATGGATTCTTCTGGTGACACATGCCAGTTCCTAATGTGGGGCTTAAATGAATTGGTTGCCAGAGTTATTTCTAGCACCTCTTCCAGTACCCTAGTAACAAATGTCGGCCTGGCGCCGACATTACAGATCTCTAGGTTATTGTTTAAAATAAATTCTAGTAATTGCTCACCTCTGTTGTTGACATCCGTGCTACCTCAGATCACATGATGCGCGTTGGCATCACATCCTATGATGAGGGGGATCTTGTTCGTCAGGCAGTGGTCCACGAGCCCGGGTATTCCTGGCGGTGGACAGGCCTCCTCCCCGGCAAAGTAGGCGGAGGCCACTGCTAGCTTCGGTGCAGCTCCTGTGCCGTTGATGGCTACGGCGACGCAGTCTCTGCTCATGAACTCTGAAAAGAAACTATAATTGATATCTTTCCTTATAACGATGCATGATCTGGGAGGTAATCCTCCTGGATCGTATATTACCTTAGTGTCTTTCGTGTACAGGCCTTTTATGCCATGGTGCTACCATGTCTTTTGGAAACCAATGAAGGCTAGTATCTCCTCATTGGTCCGGTCTGAGCTCCTCGGGCAGAACAACGTGGCGTTGTAAGCTGCCGGGATGTCTGCTCCCGTGCGGGTTTCTATGGGTACTCCTTTCCACGACCGCAGCTGAGGTACGGCAGTTGATAATCAGGTAACCCAACCTGAAGTGGATTTCCCTGAAAACGACGGGACCGCTCCACGCTGATGTGAGCATCCAATGACCATGACCAATTCCTGGAGCCCAGATAGTTAACTCGGGCCCCCAGACACGCTGACTATCGGCACTGGTCGAATGGCACCTTAGTCCGGCACCGAGGTGAGATGTGGGGGGATAGGATGGAGGTAGATAATTGTGAGGAAAGGGGTGTGTAAGGCTACGCTGTTAAGACGGCCAAACAAGCGTCTTGTCGGTATACCTCCATCGGTATACCAGCTGTTTGTCCGGGGTTGCTTATTTGCTTGCGCTTATTCATAACTAACCTTCCCAGAAGGCCGTTCGCTATCCGCAACCTGCCTCCTTGCGAACCATCCCACTAGTTTTTGAGGACCAAGTTTATATTTATTTAAATTTAAAGTTTTTATCCAAAAATATCCAGAAATTGGTTCTTATGTCATTGTGTTTGTTTTACTTTTAAAGTGGTAAGTGTTATTGAATTATCTGTAGAAATTTGCAGATTTGGTTTTACTAGTAATTAAACTAATGTCGTCAAACTTGACTTTTTGTCTAATGTGCTGTTGCCTTTGTGTTGGCATGCAAAGAAGAAGGTTAAAGTATTGGAGAAAAAACAAAATTTTGCCGGAAATTTTGAAAAAATTTGGTATACTAGTTGACAAACCTTAAGATGGAGGTAGAGGGTCATCCAGTGATTGTAATATCGCACGAAATTTTTTTTCTAATGCAGCTTTGAGCTCCGAAATAACAGCAATTTATGAATGTTTGATTCATTCCAGCCATAAACATAAACGATTTAATCGAAAAAACAAACAATTTGTATTATTTTGCTTCGATTGTATGTAGAAGATGTAGCAAAGGATATAGTCGTCCTTAGAAAGTCCCAACCCTCTTACTTAAAAAACACCAAAGTTATGGCAATTTCGAGCGTTCAGTTATGTGGCAGCTAAAGGATATAGTCGAACGATACTTATGTATTTTGTAAATCGGTTCAATTCACAAAAAATACAATCTATAATCAGGCATTTATAGCAGCGAAGGGGGTTGAAGTGTTGCTGTGCATCCCTGCACTGAATTCTGGCGTGCAGTACAAATTCCTCTGTTCTGTTCTCTATTCTTGTTTATATTCCAGGCATCGGTTTGGCTAAAAAGCATATATCAGAGATAAATTTGATCCTTCTCCCAGTTCTGTGGATGCCTTTCTTTTAGCCACCGCTCGACACGAGTTCCTTCCTTTCAAAAATCTGCCAGAGCTTTTACTGATGAGGGTAACATAAGAGCCCCAATTTGTGAGTAGGGATTTTCTTTTAAGATCGCAACTAAACCATTTTTAGGGAAATCTTGTACTTAAGCTTGAATTGAAGGTCGTACTTTCCAGTGACATACAGGCCTTTACCAGTTTTCACTCGGAAGTGAATTCGTTAACATTGGCGGAGTTCTCTTTAACATAATAAAAGTTCCCTTGCTTTCTAGCAAATTTCCCAGGGATATTACTACTTGGGTGGAAATTAAACAGCTGACTGCTCCTATCAAAAGCCTATGATTTGCCTATTCCAGGCAAATATCTGATTAACATTTGGCCCGCTGCTGTTCTTGCACACGTTTAATGTTTAAAATCATCAATTCAAAAAATCACTGCTAGCCAAAATTAACAAAAACATAATCACCAAATTTAAAACTTTTAACTTTACATTTGTTTTTATCAAATCTTTTCTTTTCGTATTTAGCATTATTTTCCATATTTTCTTTGGCGTTTTTTCTTACTGTGCTTAAATCTACTTTGTTATTTTCTTCGCAGAGGGGCAGCATATTAAAAGGTCTCTCTTCTTTTCCAATTAATAGTTCTAGAGGGCTTGCTTTCGTAATTCGATTTACAGTACAGTTTATGGCCAATTGTATCTCGCCTACGGCAGTCAGCATACCTTTCAGGGTGGTCATTACTCGTTCTACTTGGTCGTTTGCACGGCTGGCTTCCGTAGCAATTAAATGTAATTGTATTTTTTTCACGTTACAAAAGTTTTCGAAGACTGCTCCGGTAAAACTCCTTCCCTGATCTGCTATGATTCTGCCGGTATGCCACACATGGATATTGACGATTTCACTGCTTCGACACAACTTTCACTGTTAATATTTATGGTATGGTGCAAATAAACAAATTTAGTTAAGGCGTCAATCTGGACTATAATATACTCCTTTTGATCCCTTTTGCCACTTAATTTTCCTGTTATATCTATGAATAGTGTGCCATGGAATATCTACTTTTGGTATAGGGTGAAGTTCAATTGGTAATTTACCTGAGGGTGGTTTTGTTAATTTACAGGTGATACAATTACTTACAAATTTTCAAACATACTTAGACATATTGTCGAACCAGTAGAACTCATACATCTTGTGCAATGTCTTTTCCCACCCTAGATGAACTATTACCTCATGGACATGGTTTACTACCGACCACCTAAATGATCTGGGCACTACTGGCACTTCTTTGGATTATGCGGAAAAGTATTTTAGAACGCATTTCATATGTTTTGGCCAAATCTTCTCCAGGTTCTTCATTTTGAATTCTGGAAATAATGGATAAAGTTTCTTCATCTCGCTGCTGCTCAGCAAGCAACCAATTGTCCGATATTTCGGCCAACGAAACGCATTTGTTTTCAGGACTGGGATACAATTTAGTAGTTACCTTTGGAGGCAACGGATTGCGTGACAAAAAATCTACGTGGGCCATTTTATATCAAAATCAAACATATGCATATAGGCCCACCAACGTTGTACTCTTGGTGTAAGGCTTATTTTATTTCGCGTAGCTTGCAGAGAATTACAATCCGTAAATACAACAAAATGTAACAATTAAATATTTGCAAACTCGTAGTGACTAGCGCATTAACTTATAAGTTCCAAACTTGTAGCGTTAGGATGAAATTTTATAATAAATACAAATACAAATACAAATACAAATACAAATACAAATACAAATACAAATACAATACAAATACAAATACAAATACAAATACAAATGCCGGCCGTGTAAATAGTGTCGAAAATGTTTCATAGCGTTAAACACGGCTAGTGTTTCTAACTCGTAAGAGTGTAAACGTGATTCAGTTGCGGATGTTTGTTTACTGAAAAATTCAATGACCCTAGGTTTATTGTCGATTTTATGGAGTAGTATTCCACCGTAGCCACCCATGCTCGCGTCAGTGTGCAGTTCGAGGGGATATTGGGGGTCAAAAATTAATAGCACCGGCTTATCAGTTAAAATTTCGATAATTTTTTTTTCGCACTTCCTCATGGTCACCTTTCCACTCGAATACTTTATTTTTACATTCAGAGCATTGGACTAGCAAATGGAGAAGTGCTAGGACGGATGATATTAGCTTGTAGTAATTCTTTTATTCTTTCTCTCACTATTTATTTTTCCTCGATACTAAGTCTGTAAGGCCGCCTTTGGACCGTCTTATTTGGATTAATAAATCGAATATGTAACTCTGTGGTTTTCACTCGACTCTTAGCGAATCCATCAATAAATGCGTCCGAGAATTCATTCAAAATACACAGCAAGCTTGACTTATTTACACCATCCACACCAGTATTGATATTTGAAAAATTACAACTATTACTCAAAGCCAAACAAGTATTTATAGATACAGTTTGAAGCATTTTAAATTTATTGTTCATTATTGAACGCCAAAACACTGACTTAGAATTTCGCGGCCAATTATAATACTAATATTATTATAACTATCTTGAACAACATACAAAATAACTTCAAGCGTGTACTCGCTAATCATGACATTGGATAATATTTGTAACGTACTAGTTACCGTATTATTTCCTATACCTCTTGAGCTAACAACATTATTGGTTCGTGTGCCGGACAGCTGTTGGGATACTGATTCTTTTACGACGGAGCACTCTGCTCCAGAATCAAAGCAAAATGGATACGACTCACCGGATGATTCCAAAGTGCTTATTGGTCCTGATACGTTACACATGTTAATACGCTTTTCTTCTGATTTGCCCTGGATTTGTGATGATAGACTACCTGGGCAAGACGATGCAATATGTCCTGGATTCCCACACCTGTAGCACGTAATGGTTCCCCTGCTAGCGTCGATCGGTCGGCTGGGATCCGTGTTCGTTTTTCAAGCTGCTTTTCCTCGCTTGGCAGTCGACGATCTTATGGCCGACTTTCCCGCAGAAGTGAAATTTAAGTGGTGTTGTTAGGCGCGGCTTTTTGGCCACAGGATTCTCCGAAGCATTATAGTTTCCATTATTGACGAATGCGAATGCCTTCAACTCGTTCTGCAACTCTGCTCGTGTTTAAATGTCGGTCGTAAAGACTGTACGTTGCAATCTAGAGTCAATTTGGGCGGTTTGAGCTAGAACAACTGACAAGGCTATTTGTTCTGTCGTCATTGATTTCCACTTGGCCATCAGAGTGGTTAATTGACGGCTTCCATAAAGGGATAAACATTCGCCGGCTTTTGGGCGACCGTTAAAAACGTTGAACACTGTAGCCGCTGTTGTTTCGTTTCCTTCGAATTGTTGCAGAAAGAGTTCTTTGAACTGGTTCCAGGTCATTCCAGAATAACTAATTTGGGATAGCCAATTGGAAGCGCTACCCTCCAGGGATTTACTCAGTGTTATGATCAGTGCGCTTCCACTCATAGGTTTTTCTGACACGATCAGGTCCACTGTAGAGCACCAAGCAGCTGCACTTGCCGCTGCGGTATCGGGGTTGAACTTTGGTAATGTCACTGGATTGTTTTCACATTTTTGTGGTTCCGCACTTTTCACCGCTCTTATCACTTCCATCATGCTTCGGTGCTGCATTTCTAGAAGTGCACAAACGCGTTAGGCTCAACGCAACACTTACACACAGAAACTCATATAAATAAAGGAATGCGAAGGGAGGAATAAAAAGCAACGAGTGGCATTCATAACATAATCTTTAATTCTAAGTAAAAATGTAATTCCAAGTAAGTCAGCATATCATGTTAATATATATATTATATATATAATATATACTATACTATATATATATATATATATATATATATTATAAAAGTTCGCTTGATAGTAAGTAGAACGTAACTCACTTACCCCTTTTTATTTCATCGACGAGAGCTCTCATTGTGGTATTCTGGGTTCAGAAAATGAATTATACTTAGCATTATTAAAAAATTGTTGAATTAATTTATATAAAAAAATTATGTAAATTGACATTTCTTAGTATTGAGCAATGTTGGTCATTTTTCACAAACAGAAAAAAAGGTATTCGCTTTATTGCGAGGAAGAGAAGAGTGAAAACGGTACTCACGATGATTGACGGTAGCACTTCTAGCAGTGGTTTCTCCTGGTGGTTCCAATTACATATTAAAAATCTTTGGTCTTTTGCTTGTATTTCACTGTTAATTTATTATTGATGGGTTTTGTTGATTGTTCAGACGAGTCTTATATTGCCGAAAATGAAATAATTAGTAATGAAGTAATAGTTAGTTATGCACGGGATGATATTTTCGTGATGGCTCCTTTCTGGCCAATTGGTAGTGGCAGCTACATTTTCTCCAGTTCGTGTCCGTGGTCCCGTTGAATCTGCACAGTTAGCTTATACCTCCGGAGGAAATTCAGAATCAATATAAGGATCAAGAGTCCAGTAATGAGGCACAAAACATTGTTTAGTTATGTCCTCCTTGTGATCGTTTCTGTTTTGACTCCCGATTCTCAATTATCTTGTGAATTGCTTACTCTGACCAATTCGTTGCTGGTTACTGTATTGGCCGTTTCGGTGTTTCGCCTCCTGCACTTCGCAGTGTCTTCTGTCTCTCGTTATTTTATTTGTTTGTTTGTTTTATTCCTTACCCCGCCTTAGGCCGCTCCCGCTCGCAAAAAAAACCACGAGGAGAGATTGTAATTACACAATAAAATAAGAAAGTCAGATGGAAATGTATGGTTTTTATATATACAAGTTAACACAGGCAGTTCCCAAGAGAAGAAACTGCCGAGTTGCAGACCATATCCGGTGGCCTGCACGCGCAACGAAGAAACCGCTGACCGCGCGTTCCGGGTGCAAGTACCCGGAGTCAGAACAGAGCACTCGCGAAGCGAGTGATCGCCACGGGCAGGGACAAAACGCTGACCTGGCACCTTGGCGACAGCGCTGCAGTCAGGCAAAGGTCTCAAGCTGCAGTTGGATAGGTTCTTTAGTCTAGTCAAAAATTGTACTCCAGAGAAATAACTCTGTATAAAATACCTATGCCCTTACGGGCGTATGGAAATAAATAAAAATAAAATAAATACCCAACGGTTTTATAATTGTCGCCCAACTCAACGTACTCACGCGATCCAAGTGCAAGAAATTGCAAGTGAAAGTAAAAAGTAAAATCAAGACACATGCGATCCAGTGCAATAAGTGCAAGTGAAAATATAAAGTGCGGTCAAGAACTGGCACTAAAAAAATAAATACGAAAATCAAACCGTAATATTTCCCAAAACTTTTAACAAAGTAAGGGAAAACTGGAAAAAATTCCTCTTAACAAGTGAAAAAAAACCGTCTGCAACGGGAAGTTCAAGAAATTACTCCCTAAGAAGACAACAGCAGCGGCAGCGATAACGGCAGCAGCAGTGACAACAGCAGCGACAGCGGCGGCAGCGACAACAGCAGCGACAGCGGCGGCAGCGACCACAGCAGCGGCAGCGACAACGACTGCGGCAGTACCAGTGGCGGCAAAAGCCGTCAGCAAAACATAGAACTCGAAGACGAAATAAATATAAGAACATGTGAGTAGGCTTTTTGTCCTAAGTGTTCGCTAATGCAAATATTTCAAAAATAAATCTCATTGACACTTAAAAACGAATAAATTTCAAATTTTCATATAATAAAATAAACCAGTTATATTTTTTGGAGAATTTTTAGTAATAAAAATTTATATTTTTGATGCCTGATTTCCGTCACAAAAAAAATACAAAACATTTTTTTAATAAAACGTTCTTTTTGATATTTAAATTTTGTTCCAAAAAATAATAGGTGCAAAAATATTTTTTTAACAAACCCTTGATTGAATTTTGTGGCACCAACGATATTTTTTTTCTGACTCATGTATAGAAATAGCGACAACGTCTCATCGGACGAAGAAGTTCTAGAAGAATACAAAAAACTTTTGAAGACAAGAGTAGAAAGGCAGAAGTCAGAACAGAATCAATCTGAAAGAGATTGTCACCCATCGACCAGCAGGGTACCACACATCCGAGACAGTGTTCTTGACTTTAAAAACGCACGAACCCAGAACACAGAAGAAATGCAGGCTGAACAAATTGCGAGCATGGAAGCTGCCATAGCCTGCGCGCTCCAAAGGCAACAAGAGTTATTCGAAGAAAAATTAGCCAAAATTATGGGGGAGTTATGCTCATTAAAGGATAAAACTCCGAAAATTCAGACTTTTCTGGAAATAGAAATAGAACCGAAAGAATGTAACGAACCCCTGGACATGGTAAAATCTGTCCCGGAGTTCGACGGGAAGCAGGAAAACTATGTTTCTTGGAGACAGGCTGCTACTGCAGCATATAGGGTATTTGAGCCATACAAAGGCAGCAGCCGACATTACCAGGCTGTAGGAATACTTAAAAATAAGGTACGGGGCGCGGCAGCGGCTGTATTAGCCTCATTTAACACAGTGTTTAACTTTCATGCCATACTGGCAAGGTTGGATTTTACGTATGCGGACAAAACTCCAGCACACGTAATTAAACAAGAGTTAAGTCTATCAAGACAGGGAGAACTGCCCCTTCTTAAATACTATGACGAGATCGAACGGAAGCTAACGCTTCTTACCAACAAAACAATCATGACTCACGACGCCACCGCGGCGGCAGTCCTAAATGAATAGCACAGAGATGACGCTTTACATGCGTTCATATCTGGCTTAAAAAAGTCATTGAAAATAGCCGTTTTTCCGGCGCAACCAAGAGACTTACCATCAGCCTTGGCATTAGCTCAAGAAGCTGAGGCAAGTAATGACAGAAGCGCTTTCGCAGCCACCTTCGCCCGCCACAGCGAGGAAAAGATATTTAGGCCGAGCAACCAGCGACAAACGGGGTGGAAAAACTATGAACAGAACCAAAGCCAGGGGGCGATAAAAAAGAACCCTCACTTTGTCAGGACCCAAAAGGGAGCAACTAATCAGAGCGGTTCTTTTAAACAAAAACCATATAATAGCGCAGGTCCAAGCCAACCAGCACCAGAACCAATGGAGGTCGACACCTCCTCCAGGTTCAAGCAGCCCACGGCGTGGCAAAGGGGGTCGACACGATCCCAACAAAAAATAAACTTCATGCCGAAAGAAAAAACCGACGATGAGGAATATGACTTCGTTGCGCAAGCAAGCACCACGGAGATAGAGGACGAGTTAGCTGGAGAAGACTCCTGCAATTTTTTTAGAATAAAATCCCTGCTTCCTTACATTACACGTACGGTAGCAGGAAAAGAAATAAAACTATTAATCGACACAGGCACCTCTAAAAATTACATTACTCCACTCCCGGGGCTGAAAGGCATCGTGGCAGCGGATAAACCCTTCACAGTAAAGTCGATCCATGGCTTTACTAAAATAGATAAAAAATGTCTAGTTTCAGTGTTCAACTTAAAAACACCCTTTTTCATTCTTAACGACCTTAAGGAGTTTAACGGCATTATCGGACTCGACTTACTTAAACAAGTGAATGCGAAGCTCGATTTTACTAAAAATGTTCTGCACACTAGCAATGATCCAGTTTGCTAAAGCGAAAAACGTTAACTTCATAAAAATCGAGGACGTTCCTCTGGCAATTAAAGCCACCTTCGATAAAATGATTGTAAAATATCATAAAGCCTTCGCCGATCCGGACGAAGCGCTGCCTTTCAACATAAACACATTGGCAACGATTAAAACAGATGAGGAACCGGTATACTCTATGTCATACCCGCACCCCATGGGTGTAAACGAATTCGTCAATGCAGAGGTTAAACAACTTCTTGCGGACGGCGTAATAAGGCCATCCAAGTCCCCATATAATAACCCTACCTGGGTTGTGGACAAAAAAGGAACTGACCAAAATGGGGTTAAAAAGAAGCGATTGGTTATCGACTTTAGAAAACTCAACCAAAAAACCGTAGACGATAGATACCCTATCCCTACCATCTCGACAATACTGTCGAATATGGGCGAGTCGAAATTTTTTACGACACTCGACCTCAAGTCAGGCTTTCATCAGATAGAGCTGGCAGAAAAGGACAGGGAAAAGACAGCCTTTTCAATCAACAACGGCAAATACGAATTCTGTAGACTGCCATTTGGACTTAAAAATGCCCCGAGCATTTTCCAGAGGGCCATCGACGATGTCCTCCGGGAAGGAATTTCAAAGATATGCTATGTGTATGTCGATGACGTTATAATATTTTCCAAAACAAAAGAGGACCATGTTAGGGACGTGGATTGGGCCTTAACGAAACTCTTAGAGGCGGGCCATGAGAGTGTCCCAAGAAAAGTCAAAGTTCTTCAAAAAAAGCGTCGAATACTTGGGATTCATAGTGTCTCAAACAGGGCTACGAACTTCACCTGAGAAGATCAAAGCAATAAAACAATTCCCCCCGCCTAGAACGTTATACGAACTCAGATCTTTCCTGGGACTAGCAAGCTATTATAGGTGCTTCATAAAAAACTTCGCGACTATCGCAAGACCCTTAACGAATATCCGAAAGGGAGAAAATGGTAAAATTAGCAAATATCAGTCGAGAAAAGTCGTCATAGATATGACCAAGGAAGAGAGAGAAACGTTTGACAGGCTGAGAGAGATCTTGGCATCAGAGGACGTTCTGCTATCCTACCCGGACTTCAAAAAGCCATTTGACTTGACGACTGATGCGTCAGGCTCTGGATTGGGAGCAGTACTATCACAAGATGGCCGCCCCATCACTATGATATCACGAGCGCTGCGGGACAACGAAAAAAATTATGCAACCAACGAGCGAGAGCTCCTCGCTATAGTTTGGGCACTGAAAAACCTCCGGAATTACTTGTACGGAGTGAAAGGCTTGCAGATCTTTACCGACCACCAGCCACTTACCTTTGCCGTCTCGGACAAAAACCCTAACGCGAAACTAAAACGCTCTTAGGGGATTATCGACGATCACGGCGCGAAATTAGTTTATAAACCTGGCAAAGATAACCTTGTGGCAGACGCGCTGTCTCGCCAGAACATAAACGTCTTAGAAGACGAAATAGAATCAGACGTAGCAACCATTCACAGCGAACAATCACTGACATACACCATAGACACGACGGACAACCCAGTAAACTGTTTCCGGAACCAAATAGTTATTGAGGAAGGAAACAGCTCCTCTGTTGACACATTCATCTTGTTTAAGAGCAAGGTGCGACACGTAATAAAAATTTCTAACCGAGAAAATCTGCTTAACATTTTACAAGATTTAGTTAATGCTGAGGTGGTAAACGCAATATATTGCTCCCTACCGATCTTGGCATTTATTCAACATCGACTAGTCGAATTGTTCCCCAGCACGTGATTCAAATATACGAAAAGTTCGTGCAGGACATAACGGATACAACTGAGCAGAGGGAAATTGTCATAGCAGAACACAACAGGGCTCACTGAGCAGCACAAGAAAATGTAAAGCAAATCTTGAGGGACTATTTTTTCCCTAAAATGCTTCGGTTAGCAACAGAAACAACTTTGAATTGCAAGACCTGTTCAATGGCAAAATACAAACGCCATCCATCTAAGCAAGTGGTAGCAGAGACACCGATACCTTCTTTTGTGGGGGAAATTCTCCACATCGACATTTTTTCAACAGATGGAACCCTTTTTCTAACATGCATCGATAAATTTTCAAAATTCGCCACGGTGCAGGCTATCGCATCGAGGGCCATAGTGGACGTAAAATCCCCTATACTGCACATAATAAATTTCTTCCCAAAAATCAAAACAATTTATTGTGATAACGAAAGGTCGTTCAACTCCGAAACAATTAAATCGATACTCATGAATCATTTCAATATCGCCAACGCCCCGCCCCTACATAGCACCTCAAAAGGTAAAGTAGAAAGGTTTCATAGTACCCTGGCAGAAATAGCCGGATGCTTGAAAATAGAGCGCAACTTAAGCGATACGACCGAACTAATTCTTTTGGCAACCAACAAATACAACAATTCTATCCACTCAGTAACCAACAAAAAACCCGCGGATTTTGAAAGCAGAATTAGAAAGAGAATCCAACAGGCTCAAGAAAAATCCCTTGACCAGGTAAACAAAGATAGGACCCAAAAGGGCTATCAAGCTGGTGAAAAAGTTTTCTTAAAGGCAAACAAACGCATAGGAAACACGCTCTCGCCACTATGTTCGGAAAAAATCATTGAAGCAGACCTGGGGACCACGGTCCAAATTGAGGGGAGGGTGGTCCACAAGGACAATCTACGCTAACCATCTTCGCGAGATTACTGAACCCTTTTTCTATTATTTTTATATATTTCTAGGTAGGAAAATTCGTTTTAGTTTTTGTACTTACGGCTGTCAAGACGGACGCGACAGTAAAACTTAATGACTACACGAACGCAGACTACATCCCGATAGAAGACAACGAAATTGTCATCTGGGAGTCCTACGGATACCTACAGCACTCAACGAACGTGACGACTTATGAAGACTACGCCGACCAGACGGAAACAATGACGAAGACATTTACAGACGATCACAGGACACCAGTCATAATGACGGACCTTACAAATATTCGCGAGTTGGTGACTACCTTAAAAATTCACCATAGAGCCGCTAGGAGTATTAACTTACTCGGGACAGCACTAAAAGTTATTGCCGGCACACCCGACTTTAACGATTGGGAGCAAATTAAATTCAATCAAGAACAATTAATTAGAACAGATGGAGGACAAACAGAATTAAATATCAAATTTCAGAAACGTCTAAATGAACTCACAAACTCAATGAATCAAATCCATAAATTCGAAACAGACAAAGAAACCCACCTTTTGGAAATTATTCTAGCAAAAAATAGAATTGTAATCACGGATCTAGAAAACATTTTAATGAGCTTAGCCCTGGCAAAATTAAACATAAGTCCAGCAATTTTGGATAGTTCCGATATTGGCGAATTCAAGGACAGACAGCTTATTGACGTTAGTTTGATAGAATTATTAGAGGTATCTAGTATTAGTGTTTTTCAAAATTCCGAAATTCTACATTTTCTCATTAAACTCCCTAGCCCTAAATTAATATGTAAGAAGATAACAGTCTATCCAGTTCAGCACCAGAAAAAAATCCTGGACTTTGAAGATGGGAACCTTGTCGCCGAATGCCCAGCGCGAAACCTTAACATCGGTCATTGCAAAACGACGGTCGGCGCCACCTTCTGCAGGGAGCTGCAAAATGGCACCTGCGCACAGCAAATTGTTTCTGGGGCTATTGCGCACTGCTCCACACTCCCAGGTCACCTGGATCCGGTTACCATTGTGGATCATGGCACCCTCATCGTGAACGATGCCAACGTGACCATAACCGATAACCAAGGGCGAGAGACAAAAATATCCGGAACCTACCTGGTAACCTATTCTGACAAGGTAGCCCTCAACGAAACTTGGTTCGTAAGTCAATTAGGAAGTTCAATGAGAAAACCTGCTGTGTCGGCCATGGCCATAGTCAACATCACGGCCCACCAGAACCGGCTGAGTCTCCCATTTCTTCACGAGCTGAGTCTGAGCAATCTCCACCACATCGGGACCCTCAGAGAAGAACTTACACTGGGGTCCTTCCTCAGCAACTCATTTGCCCTACTTGCTACCTTCTTCCTGTGTTCTACCATTTGGCTCGGCTATCGCTATCTAAGGGCCAGAAGTCACATCAAACCAAGAACTGACAACGATGTGGAACGAGCGGGTCCCCGGGACGTCGACCACTTGAAGGGGGGATAAGTTAACACAGGCAGTTCCCAAGAGAAGAAACTGCCGAGTTGCAGACCATATCCGGTGGCCTGCACGCGCAGCGAAGAAACCGCTGACCGCGCGTTCCGGGTGCAAGTACCCGGAGTCAGAACAGAGCACTCGCGGAGTGAGAGATCGCCACGGGCAGGGACAAAACGCTGACCTGGCACCTTGGCGTCAGCGCTGCACTCAGGCAAAGGTCTCAAGCTGCAGTTGGATAGGTTCTTTAGTCTAGTCAAAAATTGTACTCCAGAGAACTAACTCTGTATAAAATACCTATGCCCTTACGGGCGTAATGGAAATAAATAAAATATAAAATAAATACCCAACGGTTTTATAATTTACATATTTATTTATTTATTTATTTTTATTTATTTGAATAGATATGAACAATGTTCCTTTTTTTATATTGATAAACGCCATCTTGCCGGGTCGGCCCGTTGTCGTCTTTATCATCTGTGTGATCACGATAGTCTGGAGGCCTCATATTCTTCTTCCGATTCATTTATGATCTCGTTAAAGTGCCGCTGGCGCGACCTTTGTCTCGTTAACCGCCAACAAAAAGGCTCCCATTTGAGAATTTATTCTGGAATTTTATTTCTTAGTTTAAACTGCAAATTGTGCATTGCAGAAATATAATCCTCTAAACTCTCGTTATATCCCTGTCGTCGTTCCATTAACTCTTTTATGGTGACATAGTCGTTCTCAGATGTCGAAAAGGCTCTGGTCATTGCTCGGGTTTAAAAGTGGTACCCAAAATAATGGTCATCTGCTTTGTCTTCGAGCATTTGCCAATACCACTTGCTGGCGGATCCAGTGAGTAGACAGTGAAATTGTCGGAATACCTGTTCATCGGTATATCCATACAGTGCTTTCATGCGATCTACTCGGAAGGGAAAACTTTCTATTGACATCCCTCGGCTAGACCCATCAAATTTAAGTTCCACTTGTCCAATCTAATGTTACGGTTCAGGGCATGCTGTTTCCCATGCACTCTCGCTGTTCCGTCTGCCAGAGTCATTCAGATTATGCTAGTCCAGAGAATTAAGTCCTGGCGGCGGTGCTGACCCCAGAACTCCTGTTTAGGTATTAAGTTGACTTTCATTGCGGCTGGAATGTGCCGGCTGAGTAGTGCTCTTTTGTGCAGGCGTATCTCCGGTTGTTTGTGAATTACTTGATTGTGATTCCCTTATTTTTGCAATGTTTGTTTGTAGATTAATTATTTGGGTATTTAATTCTGAAATCTGGGTTCCGACTGTAGCCCTTAAATCGTTGCCTTCCATGATCAGCGCAGACATCATTCGCTCCAGCCTGTTTTCTGACAATGAATGCCGCGACCGTGCCCCTGTATTAGGTAAGACGCCTTCCTTGTGTCGGTCCTAAGTAGTAGTTTTTATCCCCTACAGCTCCTGACGACTCCTCCATGGTGGAACTGAGGTAATCTCCCAGGACGCTTTTTGTTTTGGTATTTCATCTTTTACGGGTAGAATGCCAAGATCTCTGTGGATGTTGTCGTTCCGAACATACCAAGGTGCCTCAGTGATAGTTCTCAGGATTTTTGATTGTGCTCGCTGGATAATGTCGATGTTACTGCTGCTCGCGTTTCCCCACAATTGGGAGCCGTAAGTCCAGACTGGCTTAAGCTTTGAATTGTAGAGCAGGACCTTGAACTTCAGGCAAAGGGGGGAGCGAGTGTTTATGAGCTAATGGAGGCTATTGGATTTTAGTTTTAGATGAATTTTCTTAGCTTGATATGTCTCCGCCGTGTAACACTCCTGTCTAGGTTGACGCCAAGTTACGTCACATCGTCAGCTTGTGGAAGTGGCGTGTTATTCAGAGTTAGCGGGAGACATGTTTGTCTGTTAAGAGTAAACGTTATGTGTTTACACTTTTGCGCATTTATTTTTATACGCCAGTCTAAGAACCACCTCTCCACTACCACGAGATGATCAGTTAGTAGTGCTGTTGCCTGAATTGGGCATTTGGACCGACTTATGATCGCGGTATCGTCTGTAGAAGTAGTTAGCTGCTCGTTCGTGGGAATATCTGCGGTGTAAAGGAGAAATAGAGTTGGACCAAGGGCGCTACCTTGAGGAACTCCAGCCTCTATCGTGTAATCGTCGGATGTTGTAGTGTTTCATCTCACGACGAAGGCTTTTTTGTAAAGGCACGATTCAAGTATCCTGTGAGTGCTTTCCGGCATTAACGTTCTGATTTTATGCATAAGGCCATCAAGCCAGACTCGGTCGAAAGCCTGCGCAACATCAAGGAATACCGCACTGCAGTATTCCCGAAGCTCGAATGCAGTTCGTTTTTCTGTTGTTAATCTGTTAACTTTCTCTATTGTTCCATGGCTTTCTCGAAAGCCAAATTGATGTGCCGGAATAACCTTGTGCTCTTTCAGATATGAGATTATGCGCATTAAAAGGCATTTTTTGTGAAGTTTTGACAGACACGAGAGTAAACTTATCGGTCTTTATGAAGCTGGTATTATGTGATCTTTTCCTGGCCTTGGGATTATTATGACTACCGACTTTTTCGATTTTTTTGGTAAGTAGCCAAGTCGTGTAATCCCGGTAAAGAGTTTACAAACTCTAGACGTAGTCGAGTTTATTGCATATTTTGATTAGTGCGTTATATAGTTGCCTTCTTCTGGGGGTCACAAGGCGGGTTCCCCAGTGTATGTGCTTGGCGTTGTAATCACCTGCTGCTATGAATCGCTCTCCAAGTGAATTGTAGAAGTCCATGAATTGGTCTTCGGAGACTGTAAAGCGGGGTGGGCAGTAGGCAGCGGCAATGGCAAGGTTGCAGTTTCCCAACTGTAATTTTATTAATGTAGTTTGCAGATAGTTTTTTGCAAACCGTTGGTGAAAGTGGTGTTTGATGCGGTCTCTTATTAAGATGCCGGTTCCGCCATATGCTTTACCATCTGGAAGTTCAGTGCCGTAGAACGTGTATCTCCGTATTTGAAAGTTATATTTACTGGTTAGATGTGGTTTTCGTTCAGAAATTGAGTTATTTGAGATATATGTCGTGAAACACCGTTGGCGTTCCACAGAGTTATTCAAAGGCTAGGCATAAATTATTTGGTCTTCTGAGCCGCAGAAATTCTAGTAAGATATTTCGTTTTGCATTAGAGGTTGCATGGTGGTTTTCATTAAGGACATAAATTCCATCATATTTTGTTGCAAAGTTATCATCATAGTTTCCATGATACTTTGTGGCTGTCCCATGGCCTGCTGTATTTTATCAATTTTCGGCTCTATGTGAGCTGTGCCTGATCTTAGAGCACTGGAGTATGAAATGCCGTTGGTGGTAATTAAAGGGCCAAATAATAACCTGGCTGCTTTTGCGAAGAAAACTTCCGGTATCGTTTGTGATTTCATGTAAATGTTCTGACGTGCCGTTGTCGCTCGTTGCATCCGACTTTTCATCTCCTTGTAGACTGGACAGCATCTGTAGTTTGTTGTGTGATTTCCTTGGCAATTTACACTTTTTTATTGCGACAGTCTTCCTTGTTCGCAGGGCCGGGTTCGGAGCCGTGGCAGTTTCCACAAGCTACACAAACTGACCTGAGGGTGGAGTAAGCCCTGGTGTGTCCGTATTCCTGGCAATTTGTGCATTGCACTGGCCCGTTCGGTTTGTGCGGCTCTTCTACTGTGATCCTACGGTGCAGAAGGTACTGCAACTTGTAGATGCACTGCGTTTTTTTTTCAAAGTTCTGCTGTCTGGCTCGCCCTTGAAAAGTGATTGCGGCTTCTTGTTTTTGTTCATAATGCTTACAACATTTTTGACGCAAAAACCGTTTTTTTTTTAAAGCCTCTATAATTTCGGAGGGGGTCACATCGGGTTCTATTCCCTTGAGCAAAACTTGTAAGCCTTGCAAGCCATTTAATGGCCCGAGATTTTCAGGGCCTTTGTTGGTACGGTTTATTTTGGGCATATTGCCGTCAGATTTTTTTGGTAGTGTTAGCTTGCTCTTGGAAATATTAATGTAGCGATCCATGCCTGTCTGCATGGCCGAACCCGCTTGCATAACTGTCATTTGTTCATGAGGTTTAAATTGCACATAGATCTAGGTATATAAGCATATATGTGGGGTTTTTATTTATTAAGTAGGTTATTATTTAAAAGTTTGATTATTAATATTAATTAACATAGTAAGAAATCTGAATCTTTGTGTTTGATTTAACCGTCGTCTCGTCGTCACAAGTCGTTCGCTTTAGCGCGTCGTTACTCAACTCGATTTTGTCAGCAACTGTCGCTCGTTCTCTCGATATGTTGCTCTGCTCGTCACCTCGTCGTCACATCTCGTTGTAGTGATCGTCGTCTTCTTTTCCATCGGCTCGTCTTCCTGGAACGCTCGTCTTCTTGGAATTCGTCTTTTGACCATCTACTCGTCTTCTCAGTTTTAGCTGCTTCTCTCGTTGTCTAGGGCGTCATGTCATACGAATGCTGGGGTTTTATGGGAGGGATTCGGGGAATAATGCAATCTCACTCCCACATTCGGCTATTCTGAATAAACATTCGCCTCGAATGTTTCGCAGTGGTGGGTGGGTGGAGGGTGGGCCACGGCTTAAGGTACTCTGCACAGGTTGAAGAAATTTGTGGTCCATCTGAGTTGCCGACTATTTGGACATCATAGGCATTATTGTGCTTCACTTTGGTTATTTCGTTAGGACCCAAATACTTCGGTTTTAGTTTGAGCCAAACTTTGTTCGTTTTATGGCTACTAGTTCACCAACCTTATAAGTCTTTGCCGGTTAACGTCGCAAGTTGTAGGTCTTCTTGTTTTCGGTTTGGATTTTCAAAAGTTGTCTTTTTGCCTTGAGTCGAAGGTCGTTGGGCGTGTTCTGAAACAAGGCTATGGACTCGTTGTTGATAATTTCTTGAAGCTTCTGGTCTTCTTTGTTTCTCATTTTGACTCCAATTAGAACCTCATGCTTCTCGAAAAAGTGGAGTTAATGGCTTGTTGAACTCGATCGACGTGTCTGTACCACTTTGTGGGATCATCCACACTCAGTTTGGATAGAACTGAAATAATGATGGCATTCAGTCTTTCCACTTGTCCGTTAACACGTGGTAGGCCTGTCGTTCATTTCACCACCTTTATGCCTTCGTCTTCGCAATACTGAAGATAGTCTTTCGCGGTAAAAGCTGAGCCTCGGTCCGATATAATACAAGCTGGGTTACCAAATATATAACTTTGGCCTCGTAGTTTGGCTATGACTTCGCTGGCAGTGGTTGACTTGGTTGGGTAAAGCCAACAGAATTTCGTAAAGGAGTCGATTACGGCGCGAATGTGCTTGTAATTTTTGCTTGTGGAGTCAGCGGGAAATCCTCTTTGTGCAATGGATGTAACCAACCCTCCTGTTTGCCACGCTTGCGGTTGGTCAAAATGCACGGAATGCAGCAGTCGATGAACTTCTGTATTTTTTCGTCAATTTTTTAGATAAAATAATCGTTGCAAATCAGCACCTTCGTTTTTTTAATAGCAAAGTGTCCTCGGTCATGTGCTCTACCAATGATCTGCTTCTGCATGTCCTTCGGAACTACAATTAGTTCTAAGTCCTTGAAAAGTTTGTACAGGACACCGGTCTTCAGAAAATAGTCTTCATATGGTGAGTTGGAGTCTTCTAAGATTTTAATAATCGCTTTCAGGTGTTCATCTTTTTCTTGCGCTTGCTTGAAACCAAGGGCAATGGAATCGTCAGCGATCGCCATTATTGGGTGACTAGAAAGGGCATCAACGTGCTTCATACGTGAACCTGAACGGTGTTCAACTTTGTAGTCGTACTCTTGGAGCAAAAGTACCCAGCGTGTAACCCTAGTGCACAGGCTTTGCTTGTCTAGCGTCTTCGCGAATGCATTGCAATCTGTGATTATCTTAAATGGAATGCCATGGAGATACACTCTGAACTTTGTTATGGCCTCGATAATCGCTAACACCTTTAATTCGTAGCTTGAATATTTTCGCTGAGCAACCGTTGTTTTTCTACTCATGAAGTAGACAGGGTGAAATTCGCCGTCATCTGGTGATTTTTGCAAAGGCACGGCGCCAAATCCATCGATTGATGCATCAGTATGTACCTCGGTGTCATACTTCGGGTTGTAAATTGCCAAAACAGGGGTGGAAGTCAAATACTTTTTTAAGGATTCAATCGCATTCTCTTCTTCTGGACCAATTACGAAATTTGTTTTATTTTTAGTCAGATCAGTCAAGGGTTTCGAAATAAGAGCATAGTTGTAGATAAACTTTCTAAGGTATCCGATAAGACCCAGAAAACTCTCTAGCTACTTGAGATTCTGTGTAAAAACTGAATACGGGTCTGCAGGAAAAGTAGATTTTTTAGGTTGAGTTCTAGCCCATAGTTGCTGCAAGTTCCTATTACTTCTTTGAGGTTCGATACAGCCTCCTTTTCGTCCTTTGCTGGTATAATGATATCGTCAACGTAAGGGAGAGCGATTCCTCTGCGAGGAATGAGGTGTACTTCTTGCTGGAATCGGCTACTGGCACATGAAAAAAGCCATTCCTCAAGTCAATCGTGCTGAACATCATAGCCTCTTGTAAGCGATCAAGCTGGTCGTCAATCAGGGGCAACGGTAAATGGTCTTTTATTATTACCTTGTTGAGACGCCTGAAATCCACACAAAGTCGTTGGGAACCGTCGTTTTTCTTAGCCAGCACTACCGGGCTTGTAAATTCAGAGTCGGACTCTTCGATTACTCTGTTTGAGAGCCACTGCTCGATCTGATCGTCAATTACTTTCGTTTCAGCGAATGCAAATCTACGCGGACGCGAAAAAATTGGGGTTTCGTCGTTTAAAATTATTTTCATTTCAATGTTTGTTGACTTTGATGGTTTAGGAATGTACTTCGCTATAAGTTCACGCACCTCTTTCCTTGCATACTCACTGGCTGATTGATTAATATCGAGTTCTTCGTTGTCAAGCACTGCTTCGGTTTGCATTAAATTGGATTCCAATTCATATTCGTCAAGATTGTACAACTTTCGCACACGCAAACCATTTGGACTGAACGAATCTTCTGCTTGCAAGCACAGTTCTTCCCCTATTATCAAACGAGTGTCCATAAAATCACACGGAACTATGAAGAAGTTCAAGTCATAAACACTGTTGTCAATCGATACTGCTTGCTTACACTGTCCAATCGGCTTGATCTTATTGGCATTGCGATCTTTTCCAAATCCAATTAGATATACACTGCACTCTTTCAACCTTGGCAAACCTAACTGCTTGTATAAGTCTTCGCGCAAAATGTAGAACTTGCTGCCCGCATAAAACAGCGCCACGCAATTCTGATTTTGAATTGAAACTGCTTTGCTCGTCATGTCACTGTGCTCACTTAAAACTCGCGCGTTGGGCTTGCTTTCTTCGACTGCCTTTTCACCTTGTGGACAATTCTTGTAAATGTGTCCAAATTTGTTGCACTTAAAATACTTTCTTCCTTTTTCTTTGTTACTGCAGCCACCAGAAATATGTCCCTTTTCACCACAGTTGTAGCAAACGACTTCTTTTTCGCCACCTTTTGAACCACTTTTTGCTGCAAAAGCGTTTTTGTCTTTCACACTTCCTTCCAGAACTTTCGATCTTGCACTTATTGTTTGGTAGTCCTTCAATTTGTACTTGAATTCGTTCATGTTTTTAGCACCATACAGAATTGATTTATTTAAAGAAAGTTCGTCGATACCGTCGATCACATATTGAATAAGAGCTTCTTCCTCAACATTTCCTCGGGATGCAATATCTTTCATGCGATAAAAGTATTCTTGCACATTTTCGTTTGCACGTCGTTTGCTCTCTCCTAGTTGCATATGTATTTGTTTGCTGCTTACTCTCGACTTGAACTCATTTAGCAAAGACTCCTTTAATACATTCCACGAATTTAATACCTCTCTCAATATAAACATCTTAGCGACACCTTTAAGTGACTTTTTGCCGAAGATAAGCTTTTGTAGCGCATTCCAACCCATAAGTAAGGCTTGATCTTCAAAGTCGCTTATCCATACCTCAACTGAAATTTCATCACTCCCATCAAAATGTTTAATTGACTCTTCTATGTCTCGAAATCTTAGAGAAAAACGCGACATATCAACTTCCTTGATTCGTTGCGAATTTGACTTTCTCTTCCTTTCGCCTGTAGAAGGTATTTCTACTCCTGTTGAAATTACACTTCTAATTTCATCATCATTTTGGCTGTCTTCGTCATTTTCCTTCTCTTCGTCGGTTTCCTCGTTCTCTGAATCGTCCACTTCGTTGAAAAAGAGAAGTTTGCCAAACTGCAGATTGCGAAAAATGTGCAGCTGCAAATTTTCTACGTCGTAGTTAATTCCCAAAACTGCGCATATTGATATCAAATCTTTGTCTTTCAATTTCGCGTGTATGTATACACATTTGGATTTATAAACTGCGTCATTTTCGTCATACTGAAAGCCAGCAAATTCACGTAAACGTTTGCGATTGTTTCTGTCTCCTTCTCCTTCGAATATGAATTTGTGAAGTGCGCAAATGCTTTCTTTCGATGCACTTTCAGCGTATTGGAAATCAGATCGTTTAGGCAAGCCATAGTTTAGAAAAAAAATGTTATTTTCACAGTCGTCTTTAGTCACTTTTCACTTTCACCTTCAGCTTTCCTCGGATACTTCCCGGCGAGCACCCAAACGTGGGGTTTTTATTTATTAAATAGGTTATTATTTAAAAGTTTGATTATTAATATTAATTAACATAGTAAGAAATCTGAATCTTTGTGTTTGATTTAACCGTCGTCTCGTCGTCACACGTCGTCTTTACTCAACTCGATCTCGTCAGCAACTTTTGCTCGTCCTCTCGATATGTTGTTCTGCTCGTCACCTCGTCGTCACATCTCGTTGTAGTGATCGTCGTCTTCTTTTCCATCGGCTCGTCTTCCTGGAACGTTCGTCTTCTTGAAATTCGTCTTTTGACCATCTACTCGTCTTCTTAGTTTTAGCTGCTTCTCTCGTTGTCTAGGGCTTCATGTCATACGAATGCAAGGGTTTTATGGGAGGGATTCGGGGAATAATGCAATCTCACTCCCACAAATATATAGTGACATATTCACATATTCAGTTAAGTACCAAGAAACAAGAATCTGCAGTGTAGGCGATCTCACGCTGCACCAACGTAAGCAATCCATATCCGGAGATGCCGATGCTGCTCCTCAATAACTTAAACAAGTCTTGAAATGACTGATTCCCGCTTCCTGAGCGGCACTCTTACTCTCAAATTATAATGTTCAATCAATATCCCAAGCGTGCGATCTCGCTCCCAAGCTTATGTAAACAAAGGGCAGCACAAGTATAATTTTTGTCACAAAAATTTAGTCTTAGGCTGAGATCAATCGTATAAAGACGTAAAAATAATTCTTCGTTTATTTATTCCCCTTGGCGTTGTCCTTAGTCAACTGATGGGACATTAGTTCGACTCAGCTGACGCAGTCGGTACGATACAAAAAGTATCCGAAAAAAAGAACCTCGAGTGGTAAATAAATAATATTTTATTATTCAATTCTCGAATAATAATTACGCAACACATTTCAAAACCCTTTAACTTGGATTATAATTCCAATTCGGTTGTCCAACAAAAAGAGAAAGAATAAGAATAAAATCCAAAAAACCAATAAGTCCAAAGGCACCTAACAGTTAAAAAAAATTGTATTTTACTATAACAAAAAAAATAAATTACTATAACAATGGCACAACCAGTTATCGCCGCACCACAAATCGTTGCGCTAAGTGACAACAACCTTGCTGAAGCTCGTCGGCAGCTAAAAGACATCATGCAATTTAAGGGGGATCCAGAAACTCTCTACACCTTCGTCAGCAGAGTGGGCTCTGTAATTTCACTCTACCAAACTTATGATGTGCGACAACATAGGTTTCTTCTGGGAGCCATCGAAAGAAACTTGGACGGACACGTAACACGATCATTGGGCTTTCCGAACATTGAAGATTGGCCCTTAGATCGAGACTAGTTGCAGAATTTAAGCCCTAAACATGGAACTTCTACTGGAGAACTTCAGGGAAACACATTACAAAGGAAATCTGAGAACATTCTGCGAAGAAGAAGAAAGACGACGTCAAGTTCTGATTTTGAAATTGCATCTGGAAGGTAACCAGCCAGATTTTCTTATTTATATTCAGGCGATTAAAGATTCCATAAAAATATTGATCAGAAAATTACCAATACAATTATTCACTATTTTGGTTTAAAATTATATTACAGACTTAAGATGGTTAATTACTATTGCACAAAATGAGGGAATAAATTAAGAACGTGTTAATTTTGAATTAAATAAAAATCCAGAAAACCGTAATAAAAACTCAAATACTAATCCGAATTCTAAATCACACAAATTCAAACTTCCCGGTTACCAAACGACTAAGACCATGGGTCAGTGAACAAACCAAAATGTCTACTGACGAATCGAGATTTTAAGACGCATACGAATACGAAGAAATACAACTTAATTATTATGAACAACAGTATTATGACCACAATCAATACCATGGGTTGATTAATGAGGGGCAACAACAGGTACAATCCACCCAAAATAAAGATGAACAAAATCAAAATTGCTCAGAACCAAACGAAAATTTTCGGTTTAAATCCCCGGACAACACCAATGCATAGAAATAACATACATATGTTGCACATACAATTGCCTTATAGACACAGGATCCACAATAATATTATCAATAAAAATATATTTTGTCTTCCTATTCAACTTAATTATGTAACCCAGCAATAGTAATTTTAAAACAAATTAACAATTTTATGTACACAATTTTTCTAATAGTTATGATATAATAATTGCCAGAAAATTGTTGAACAATGCACAATCAATTATAAATTACAAAAATAACACAGTTACCCTTTTTGATAAAACATTCAAATTAATAACTTCAAAATCAGAAAAAACAAGAAGGAAAGCAAACTTCGGCAAGCCGAAGTTCATATACCCTTGCAGCTATTGCATTAATTAAATACTTTTGAAAACATTTAAATTATGATTTACTTGAGTATGTGCTAAAAAAAAACATTGAAACTATGATGATTTGCAGCTCAATTATTAGATAGTTATTTTATATATTTTTATTATTTCTATGGGAGCTATATGCTATAGACGTCCGATTTTGATAAAATTTATACCATAATTCTGAAATAATTAAACATTGCTAAATGTCGAAGAACTAAACAAAAAATTAAAAAACAGAAAAGTTATAATTTTTTTTCATTTATTTTTCCGATTGTTCCTATGGGAGCTATATGCTATAGTCGTCCGATTTTGATGAAATTAAAACCGTAATTCTGAAATATTAAACCATTACTATATCTCGAAGAACTAAACAAAAAATTAAAAAACAGCAAAGTTATAATTTTTTTTCATTTATTTTTCCGATTGTTCCTATGGGTGCTATATGCTTTAGTCGTCCGATTTTGATTAAATTTAAACCGTAAATCGGAAATATTTTACCATTACTATATGTCGAAGAACTAAACAAAAAATTAAAAAACAGCAAAGTTATAATTTTTTTTCATTTATTTTTCCGATTGTTCCAATGGGAGCTATATGCTATAGTCGTCCGATCCGGCTCGTTCCGATTTATATACTACCTGCAATAGAAAGACAACTTTTGGGAAAGTTTCATGCAGATAGCTTTAAAACTGAGAGACTAGTTTGCATATAAACGGACGGACAGACGGACAGACGGACGGACAGACGGACATGGCTAGATCGACTCTACTAGTGATGCTGATCAAGAATATATATACTTTATAGGGTCGGAAACGTCTCCTTCACTGCGTTGCAAACTTCTGACTGAAATTATAATACCCTCTGCAGGGGTATAAAAACAACATTTTTATATCCAAAGGCATGAGAACCAAATAAAAAATCACCTTAGGAATCAAAAAAAATATAGATTTTGGATTGTTAAGGTTACAAGGTTTATTAAATAAATTTAAAAATCTTCGATATGAAGGAGACAATCTTACATTTACAAGTACCATTAAACACGTACTAAATACAACACATAACTCTCCAATTTAAAAACAGTACCCACTTGCTCAAGCGCTTGAAATTGAAGTTGATAACCAAGTGCAGGAAATGCCTAATCAAGGATTAATTAAGGAAAGTAATTCACCATACAATAGCCCTACCTGGGTAGTACCCAAAAACCTTATGCTTCTGGTAAAATTAGGATAAGAGTAGTAATTGATTAAGGTCAATGAAATAACTATTCCCGACAGATATCCAATACCAAACACAAACGAAATCCTTGTAAACTAGGTAAATGCCAATATTTTACAACTATCGATTTGGCAAAGGGATTTCATCTAATAGAAATCAATATCAGAATATTGAATCAATATCTAAAACAGCATTTTCAACCAAAAGCGGTTATAACGAATACCTTCGAATGCAATTTGGCCTTAGAAATGCACCCGCTTCTTTTCAAAGGTGCATGAATAATATCCGTCGACCGTTGCTCAATAAACACTGTTTAGTGTATTTAGATGATATCATAATTTTTTCCACATCCCTTATCGAACATTGTCAATCGATACTGCTTGCTTACACTGTCCAATCGGCTTGATCTTATTGTCATTGCGATCTTTTCCAAATCCAATTAGATATACACTGCACTCTTTCAACCTTGGCAAAGCTAACTGCTTGTATAAGTCTTCGCGCAAAATGTAGAACTTGCTGCCCGTATCAAACAGCGCCACGCAATTCTGATTTTGAATTAAAACTGCTTTGCTCGTCATGTCACTGTGCTCACTTAAAACTCGGGCGTTGGGCTTGCTTTCTTCGACTGCCTTTTCACTTTGTGGATAATTCTTGGAAATGTGTCCAAATTTGTTGCACTTGTTCTTCTTTTTTCTTTGTTGCTGCAGCCACCAGAAATATGTCCCTTTTCACCACAGTTGTAGCAAACGACTTCTTTTTTGCCACCTTTTGAACCACTTTTTGCTGCAAAAGCGTTTTTGTCTTTTACACTTCCTTCCAGATCTTTCGATTTTGCACTTATTGTTTGGTAGTCCTTCAATTTTTATTTGAATTCGTTCATGTTTTTAGCACCACACAGAATTGATTTATTTAAAGAAAGTTCGTCGATACCGTCGATCACATATTGAATAAGAGCTTCTTCCTCAACATTTCCTCGGGATGCAATATCTTTCATGCGATAAAAGTATTCTTGCACATTTAGATTGCACGTCGTTTGCTCTCTCCTAGTTGCATATGTATTTGTTTGCTGCTTACTCTCGACTTGAACTCATTTAGCAAAGACTCCTTTAATACATTCCACGAATTTAATCCCTTTTCGCTCAATATAAACATCTTAGCGACATTTTTAAGTGACTTTTTGGCGAAGATAAGCTATTGTAACGCACTCCAACCCATAAGTAAGGCTTGATCTTCAAAGTCGCTTATCCATACCTCAACTGGAATTTCATCACTCCCATCAAAATGTTTAATTGACTCTTCTATGTCTCGAAAACTTAGCGAAAAACGCGACATATCAACTTCCTTGATTCGTTGCGAATTCGACTACTCCGGTTGAAATTACACTACTAATTTCATCATCATTTTGGCTGTCTTCGTCATTTTCCTTCTCTTCGTTGGTTTCCTCGTTCTCTGAATCGTCCACTTCGTTGAAAAAGAGAAGTTTGCCAAACTGCAGATTGCGAAAAATGTGCAGCTGCAAATTTTCTATGTCGTAGTTAATTCCCAAAACTGCGGATATTGATATCAAATCTTTGTCTTTCAATTTCGCGTGTATGTATACACATTTGGATTTATAAGCTGCGTCATTTTCGTCATACTGAAAGCCAGCAAATTCACGTAAACGTTTGCGATTGTTTCTGTCCCCTTCTCCTTCCAATATGAATTTGTGAAGTGCACAAATGCTTTCTTTCGATGTACTTTTCAGCGTATTGGAAGTCAGATCGTTTAGGCAAGCCATAGTTTAGAAAAAAAATGTTATTTTCACAGTCGTCTTTAGTCACTTTTCACTTTCACCTTCAGCTTTCCTCGGATACTTCCCGGCGAGCACCCAAACGTGGGGTTTTTATTTATTAAGTAGGTTATTATTTAAAAGTTTGATTATTAATATTAATTAACATAGTAAGAAATCTGAATCTTTGTGTTTGATTTAACCGTCGTCTCGTCGTCACACGTCGTTCGCTTGAGCACGTCTTTACTCAACTCGATCTCGTCAGCAACTTTCGCTCGTCCTCTCGATATGTTGCTCTGCTCGTCACCTCGTCGTCACATCTCGTTGTAGTGATCGTCGTCTTCTTTTCCATCGGCTCGTCTTCCTGGAACGTTCGTCTTCTTGAAATTCGTATTTTAACCATCTACTCGTCTTCTTAGTTTTAGCTGCTTCACTCGTTGTCTAGGGCTTCATGTCATACGAATGCTGGGGTTTTATGGGAGGGATTCGGGAAATAATGCAATCTCACTCCCACATATATATATAGTGACATATTCACATATTCAGTTAAGTACCAAGAAACAAGAATCTGCAGTGTAGGCGATCCCACGCTGCACCAACGTAAGCAATCCACATCCGGAGATGCCGATGCTGCTCCTCAATAACATAAACAAGTCTTGAAATGACTGAGTCCCGCTTCCTGAGCGGCACTCTTACTCTCAAATTATAATGTTCAATCAATATCCCAAGCGTGCGATCTCGCTCCCAAACTTATGTAAACAAAGGGCAGCACAAGTATAATTTTTGTCACAAAAATTTAGTCTTAGGCTGAGATCAATCGTATAAAGACGTAAAAATAATTCTTCGTTTATTTATTCCCCTTGGCGTTGTCCTTAGTCAACTGATGGGACATTAGTTCGACTCAGCTGACGCAGTCGGTACGATACAAAGAGTATCCGAAAAGAAGAACCTCGAGTGGAAAATAAATAAAATTTTATTATTCAGTTCTCGAATAATAATTACGCAACACATATCAAAACCCTTCAACTTGGATTATAATTCCAACTCGGTTGTCCAACAAAAAGAGAAAGAATAAGAATAAAAACCAGAAAACCAATAAGTCCAAAGGCACCTTACAGTTAAAAAAATTTTATTTTACTATAACAAAAAAAATAAATTACTATAACAATGGCATAACCAGTTGTCGCCGCACCCCAAATCGTTGCGCTAAGCGACAACCTTGCTGAAGCTCGTCGGCAGCTAAAAGACATCATGCCATTTAACGGTGATCCAGAAACTCTCTACACCTTCGTCAGCAGAGTGGGCTCTGTAATTTCACTCTACCAAACTAATGATGTGCGACAGCATAGGATTCTTCTGGAAGCCATCGAAAGAAACTTGGACGGACACGTAACACGATCATTGGGCTTTCCGAACATTGAAGATTGGCCCTTAGATCGAGACTAGTTGCAGCCCCAAATATAGAACTAAAAACTACTGGAGAACTTCAGGGAAACACATTACAAAGGAAATCTGAGAACATTCTGCGAAGAAGAAGAAAGACGACGTCAAGTTCTGATTTTGAAATTATTCACTATTTTGGTTTAAAATTATATTACAGACTTAAGATGGTTAATTACTATTGCACAAAATGAGGGAATAAATTAAGAACATGTTAATTTTGAATTAAATAAAAATCCAGAAAACCGTAATAAAAACTCAAATACTAATCCGAATTCTAAATCACACAAATTCAAACTTCCCGGTTACCAACGACTAAGACCATGGGTCAGTGAACAAACCAAAATGTCTACTGACGAATCGAGATTTTAAGACGCATACGAATACGAAGAAATACAACTTAATTATTATGAACAACAGTATTATGACCACAATCAATACCATGGGTTGATTAATGAGGGGCAACAACAGGTACAATCCACCCAAAATAAAGATGAACAAAATCAAAATTGCTCAGAACCAAACGAAAATTTTCGGTTAAAATCCCCGGACAACACCAATGCATAGAAATAACATACATATGTTGCACATACAATTGCCTTATAGACACAGGATCCACAATAATATTATCAATAAAAATATATTTTGTCTTCCTATTCAACTTAATTATGTTACCCAGCAATAGTAATTTTAAAACAAATTAACAATTTTAAGTACACAATTTTTCTAATAGTTATGATACAATAATTGCCAGAAAATTGTTGAACAATGCACAATCAATTATAAATTACAAAAATAACACAGTTACCCTTTTTGATAAAACATTCAAATTAATAACTTCAAAATCAGAAAAAACAAGAAGGAAAGCAAACTTCGGCAAGCCGAAGTTCATATACCCTTGCAGCTATTGCATTAATTAAATACTTTTGAAAACATTTAAATTATGATTTACTTGAGTATGTGCTAAAAAAAAAACATTGAAACTATGATGATTTGCAGCTCAATTATTAGATAGTTATTTTATATATTTTTATTATTTTTATGGGAGCTATATGCTATAGACGTCCGATTTTGATAAAATTTATACCATAATTCTGAAATAATTAAACATTGCTATATGTCGAAGAACTAAACAAAAAATTAAAAAACAGAAAAGTTATAATTTTTTTCATTTATTTTTCCGATTGTTCCTATGGGAGCTATATGCTATAGTCGTCCGATTTTGATGAAATTAAAATCGTAATTCTGAAATATTAAACCATTACTATATCTCGAAGAACTAAACAAAAAATTAAAAAACAGCAAAGTTATAATTTTTTTCTTATATTTTCGATTGTTCCTATGGGAGCTATATGCTTTAGTCCTCCGATTTTGATTAAATTTAAACCGTAAATCGGAAATATTTTACCATTACTATATGTCGAAGAACTAAACAAAAAATTAAAAAACAGCAAAGTTATAATTTTTTTTCATTTATTTTTCCGATTGTTCCAATGGGAGCTATATGCTATAGTCGTCCGATTTTGATGAAATTAAAACCGTAATTCTGAAATATTAAACCATTACTATATCTCGAAGAACTAAACAAATAATTAAAAAACAGCAAAGTTATAATTTTTTTTCATTTATTTTTCCGATTGTTCCTATGGGAGCTATATGCTTTAGTCCTCCGATTTTGATGAAATTTAAACCGTAAATCGAAAATATTTTACCATTACTATATGTCGAAGAACTAAACAAAAAATTAAAAAACAGCAAAGTTATAATTTTTTTTCATTTATTTTTTCGATTGTTCCAATGGGAGCTATATGCTATAGTCATCCGATCCGGCTCGTTCCGATTTATATACTACCTGCAATAGAAAGACAACTTTTGGGAAAGTTTCATGCAGATAGCTTTAAAAATGAGAGACTAGTTTGCATATAAACGGACGGACAGACGGACAGACGGACGGACAGACGGACATGGCTAGATCGACTCTACTAGTGATGCTGATCAAGAATATATATACTTTATAGGGTCGGAAACGTCTCCTTCACTGCGTTGCAAACTTCTGACTGAAATTATAATACCCTCTGCAGGGTATAAAAACAAAATTTTTATATCCAAAGGCATGAGAACCAAATAAAAAATCACCTTAGGAATAAAAAAAATATAGATTTTGGATTGTTAAGGTTACAAGGTTTATTAAATAAATTTAAAAATCTTCGATATGAAGGAGACAATCTTACATTTACAAGTACCATTAAACACGTACTAAATACAACACATAACTCTCCAATTTAAAAACAGTACCCACTTGCTCAAGCGCTTGAAATTGAAGTTGATAACCAAGTGCAGGAAATGCCTAATCAAGGATTAATTAAGGAAAGTAATTCACCATACAATAGCCCTACCTGGGTAGTACCCAAAAACCTTATGCTTCTGGTAAAATTAGGATAAGAGTAGTAATTGATTAAGGTCAATGAAATAACTATTCCCGACAGATATCCAATACCAAACACAAACGAAATCCTTTGTAAACTAGGTAAATGCCAATATTTTACAACTATCGATTTGGCAAAGGGATTTCATCTAATAGAAATCAATATCAGAATATTGAATCAATATCTAAAACAGCATTTTCAACCAAAAGCGGTTATAACGAATACCTTCGAATGCAATTTGGCCTTAGAAATGCACCCGCTTCTTTTCAAAGGTGCATGAATAATATCCGTCGACCGTTGCTCAATAAACACTGTTTAGTGTATTTAGATGATATCATAATTTTTTCCACATCCCTTATCGAACATTGTCAATCGATACTGCTTGCTTACACTGTCCAATCGGCTTGATCTTATTGTCATTGCGATCTTTTCCAAATCCAATTAGATATACACTGCACTCTTTCAACCTTGGCAAAGCTAACTGCTTGTATAAGTCTTCGCGCAAAATGTAGAACTTGCTGCCCGTATCAAACAGCGCCACGCAATTCTGATTTTGAATTAAAACTGCTTTGCTCGTCATGTCACTGTGCTCACTTAAAACTCGGGCGTTGGGCTTGCTTTCTTCGACTGCCTTTTCACTTTGTGGATAATTCTTGGAAATGTGTCCAAATTTGTTGCACTTGTTCTTCTTTTTTCTTTGTTGCTGCAGCCACCAGAAATATGTCCCTTTTCACCACAGTTGTAGCAAACGACTTTTTTTTTGCCACCTTTTGAACCACTTTTTGCTGCAAAAGCGTTTTTGTCTTTTACACTTCCTTCCAGATCTTTCGATTTTGCACTTATTGTTTGGTAGTCCTTCAATTTGTACTTGAATTCGTTCATGTTTTTAGCACCACACAGAATTGATTTATTTAAAGAAAGTTCGTCGATACCGTCGATCACATATTGAATAAGAGCTTCTTCCTCAACATTTCCTCGGGATGCAATATCTTTCATGCGATAAAAGTATTCTTGCACATTTTCGATTGCACGTCGTTTGCTCTCTCCTAGTTGTATATGTATTTGTTTGCTGCTTACTCTCGACTTGAACTCATTTAGCAAAGACTCCTTTAATACATTCCACGAATTTAATCCCTTTTCGCTCAATATAAACATCTTAGCGACTACTTTAAGTGACTTTTTGGCGAAGATAAGCTTTTGTAGCGCATTCCAACCCATAAGTAAGGCTTGATCTTCAAAGTCGCTTATCCATACCTCAACTGGAATTTCATCACTCCCATCAAAATATTTAATTGACTCTTCTATGTCTCGAAAACTTAGAGAAAAATGCGACATATCAACTTCCTTGATTCGTTGCGAATTCGACTACTCCGGTTGAAATTACACTACTAATTTCATCATCATTTTGGCTGTCTTCGTCATTTTCCTTCTCTTCGTTGGTTTCCTCGTTCTCTGAATCGTTTACTTCGTTGAAAAAGAGAAGTTTGCCAAACAGCAGATTGCGAAAAATGTGCAGCTGCAAATTTTCTACGTCGTAGTTAATTCCCAAAACTGCGCATATTGATATCAAATCTTTGTCTTTCAATTTCGCGTGTATGTATACACATTTGGATTTATTTTCGTCATACTGAAAGCCAGCAAATTCACGTAAACGTTTGCGATTGTTTCTGTCCCCTTCTCCTTCCAATATGAATTTGTGAAGTGCACAAATGCTTTCTTTCGATGTACTTTTCAGCGTATTGGAAATCAGATCGTTAAGGCAAGCCATAGTTTCGAAAAAAAATGTTATTTTCACAGTCGTCTTTAGTCACTTTTCAATTCACCTTCAGCTTTCCTCGGATACTTCCCGGCGAGCACCCAAACGTGGGGTTTTTATTTATTAAATAGGTTATTATTTAAAAGTTTGATTATTAATATTAATTAACATAGTAAGAAATCTGAATCTTTGTGTTTGATTTAACCGTCGTCTCGTCGTCACACGTCGTTCGCTTGAGCACGTCTTTACTCAACTCGATCTCGTCAGCAACTTTCGCTCGTCCTCTCGATATGTTGCTCTGCTCGTCACCTCGTCGTCACATCTCGTTGTAGTGATCGTCGTCTTCTTTTCCATCGGCTCGTCTTCCTGGAACGTTCGTCTTCTTGAAATTCGTATTTTGACCATCTACTCGTCTTCTTAGTTTTAGCTGCTTCTCTCGTTGTCTAGGGCTTCATGTCATACGAATGCTGGGGTTTTATGGGAGGGATTCGGGGAATAATGCAATCTCACTCCCACATATATATATAGTGACATATTCACATATTCAGTTAAGTACCAAGAAACAAGAATCTGCAGTGTAGGCGATCCCACGCTGCACCAACGTAAGCAATCCACATCCGGAGATGCCGATGCTGCTCCTCAATAACATAAACAAGTCTTGAAATGACTGAGTCCCGCTTCCTGAGCGGCACTCTTACTCTCAAATTATAATGTTCAATCAATATCCCAAGCGTGCGATCTCGCTCCCAAACTTATGTAAACAAAGGGCAGCACAAGTATAATTTTTGTCACAAAAATTTAGTCTTAGGCTGAGATCAATCGTATAAAGACGTAAAAATAATTCTTCGTTATTTATTCCCCTTGGCGTTGTCCTTAGTCAACTGATGGGACATTAGTTCGACTCAGCTGACGCAGTCGGTACGATACAAAAAGTATCCGAAAAAAAGAACCTCGAGTGGAAAATAAATAAAATTTTATTATTCAGTTCTCGAATAATAATTACGCAACACATTTCAAAACCCTTCAACTTGGATTATAATTCCAATTCGGTTGTCCAACAAAAAGAGAAAGAATAAGAATAAAAACCAGAAAACCAAAAGGTCCAAAGGCACCTAACAGTTAAAAAAATTTTATTTTACTATAACAAAAAAAATAAATTACTATAACAATGGCATAACCAGTTGTCGCCGCACCCCAAATCGTTGCGCTAAGCGACAACCTTGCTGAAGCTCGTCGGCAGCTAAAAGACATCATGCCATTTAAGGGTGATCCAGAAACTCTCTACACCTTCGTCAGCAGAGTGGGCTCTGTAATTTCACTCTACCAAACTAATGATGTGCGACAACATAGGATTCTTCTGGGAGCCATTGAAAGAAACTTGGACGGACACGTAACACGATCATTGGGCTTTCCGAACATTGAATATTGGCCCTTAGATCGAGACTAGTTGCAGAATTTAAGCCCTAAACATGGAACTTCTACTGGAGAACTTCAGGGAAACACATTACAAAGGAAATCTGAGAACATTCTGCGAAGAAGAAGAAAGACGACGTCAAGTTCTGATTTCGAAATTGCATCTGGAAGGTAACCGGCCAGATTTTCTTATTTATATTCAGGCGATTAAAGATTCCATAAATATATTGATCAGAAAATTACCAATACAATTATTCACTATTTTGGTTTAAAATTATATTACAGACTTAAGATGGTTAATTACTATTGCACAAAATGTTCCGGTCGTTTTCAGGGGAATCCACTTCAGGGTGGGTTACCTGATTATCGACTGCCTAGATGAAGGCTCAGCTGATTGGCGTACCTCAGCTGCGGACGTGGAAGGGTGTACCCCTAGAAACCCGCACGGGAGCAGACATCCCAGCAGCTTACAACGCCACGTTGTTCTGCCCGAGGAGCTCCGACCGGACCAATGAGGAGATATTGGCCTTCATTGGTTTCCAAAACCGGGTCGAGACGGACGCCTGGAAGGTCATCTCCAGGAAGAACGACGGAGCTGGTGCATTCCTGGGCGTAGGGATGGACCAGACCGGAAGGGACGAGATAGTGGAGCGTGACCACAAGCTCAACTTCCGGTTTGGCCACGTCACCGTGAGCGGTCTAAAAAAGACTAAAAAAGCTCCGGAAGTGACGCCCAATGACGGCATATGTAAGGCTATCGAGGATACCCTCGAACCCCTGAATGTGGAGCCGAAGCTGCAGAGTGGGGAGCAGGATGGACAATCCATCACTAGCATGGACATTGGGGACGACCAAGGGGATGGACACCCTATGTCATCCCAAGAGCTGGCCCAGAAGCTCCTCCTGGACGACAGCTGCGAAGAAGCCGAGGTTACCGTGATAGACGGTGGTGGAGAGACTTGCTCTCTCTCTTCACCAGACATCACGGAGCACCAAACCTCGGAGTGATGGCTGCAACAAGCAGCACTCGGCTAGCCCAGGTAAACATCCATCGGGCCAAAGCAGCATCTGCTGTCTTGGCGAAGATGTTCACCTCCCAACACCTCGGGCTACAGGAACCATGGTGGCACCATGGCATAAAAGGCCTGTACACGAAAGGCACTAAGGTAATATGCGTTCCAGGAGGATCACCTCCCAGATCATGCATCGTTATAAAGAAAGATATCAATTATAGTATCTTTTCAGAGCTCATGAGCAGAGACTGCGTCGCCGTAACCATCAACGGCACAGAAGCTGCACCGAAGCTAGCAGTGGCCTCCGCCAACTTTGCCGGGGAGGAGGCCTGTCCACCGCCAGGAATACCCGGGCTAGTGGATCACTGCCGGACGAACAAGATCCCCCTCATCATAGGATGTGATGCCATCGCATATCACGTGGTAGGGATGTCAACAACAGAGGTGAGCAATTACTAGAACTTATTTTAAACAATAACCTAGAGATCTGTAATGTCGGCGCCAGGCCGACATTTGTTACTTGGGTACGGGAAGAGGTGCTAGACATTACTCTAGTAACCAATTCATTTAAACCCCACATTAAGAACTGGCATGTGTCATCAGAAGAATATATGTCCGCCCACATGACAATTTTGTTTGAGGTAGCCTTCAACACAAAAAGATGCAACCCTAAAAGAAACCCCAGAAAAACATACTGGGACAAATTCAGGACAAATCTAGAGCTCAATCTTTCCAACGAACCGTCAGGATACCCTAGAAATCCCATGGAATTAGAAAGAGCGGTAGACAACCTAGGTCACGAAATAGTGAATGCCTTTGAAGTTGTCCTCTAGACAGACAGAAGCGGGAAACAGACGCACCATGGTGGAATTCTTGAACGACTACGAGTAACCACTCGGAAGCTCTTCAACAAACCAAAAACTGATAGGAACTGGGAACTATACAGGCAAAGCCTGACGCTCTACAACAAAGAGATCAGGAAGGCCAAACGGAAAAAACTATAGGAACTTCTGTGAGGCAACGGATAGTAATTTAGCCCTGAGGAAAGGGAATAACACCTTGACCTCCACGGATCGGGAGAAATTAGAATTGCTATTTGACACGCATTTCCCGGGGAGTACTCCCACTACGGGAACCATAAGGCGTGATCAACATAGAACCCCTATCGTTCCTTTCACAAGGAAGTACAAACTACAGAGAATGAGACAAATCTCACTGCTTGGAATTCCTATAGAAACTAGCCGAGAGGTTAAATATCTAGGAATCACCTTGGATAGTAAGCTAAACTTCGCTTCCCATGTCCAAAAAACATTGGAAAAGTGTTACAGAGCACTCTATACCTGTCGGAAAATTGCTGGGAAATCCTGGGGAACCAGGCCTCAGATAATACGATGGCTATACTTAATGATCGTGAGACCAATCCTCACTTACGGAGCACTTGCATGGGGCAAACGAGCTAAGCTCACCAGCATGCAAAACCAGCTAGGAAAGCTACAAAGACTTGCCTGCGTATGCATGACAGGGGCAATGAGGACCTGTCCTACAACTGCCTTAGAAATTCTGATGGAGCTAACACCACTCCACTGTGTAATTGAAATTCAACGCACAGGTAGTGGTTTCATTCTAAATAACAGGGATGCGACTAATCTGTTAGGTGAGGTGCCCCTAATACTCCACCCTAGGGATGAATTAATCTTCGAGCAGAATTAATCTTCGAGCAGAACTTCACAGCACACCTGGGCAATAAGAAAGACTGGACCACTTTGTATGAAGTGCACCCTATGGCTAAACACACCATAGCATGGTTCACAGATGGATCCCTGACACAACAAGGCACGGGCCTTGGAGTGGTAGGGCCTCGCATAAAATACCACGAATCCCTTGACCAATATACCATCATATTCCAGGCTGAGGTATGTGCCATTGGACGTTGTGCAGAGCTCAACATACAGCGTGGATACAAGGAAAAGGACATATCGATCCTTTCGGACAGCCGAGCAGCAATCACTGCTTTACATAGTAACAAAATCACCTCGAAGCTAGTCGTAGAGGTGGAGAGTAAGCTAAATATATTGGGCAGCCGAAACAGGCTGCCCCTCAGATGGATTCCGGGACATAAGGATATATCCGGAAATGAACTTGCCGATAAAATGGCAAAACTAGGAGCCGAACAGCCCCTGATAGGCCCAGAGCCCTACTGTGGCATAGGGAGGCACACCATAAAAGAATACCTTAGGAAAGAGGAAGGCGCAATGAGACAAGAACACTGGAGAAATACCCCAGGCCTAAGGCAAGCCAAATTTCAAATAAACAAATACAACAAGAAGAGGTTCAAGGAACTTATTCAACTAGGGAAAAATTCACTTAGGATCGTTACCGGATTAACGGTAACTTACTGTAGACTGAAAAGTCACCTAGGTAAGATGGGAATAACCAGCAGTAGAACTTGCAGATTATGCGACATAGAGGACGAAACCTCTAAACACATCATCGCAGACTGTCCGGCGTTCGCAAGTATAAGATGTAAAATCTTAGGAACCAGAACTCTTACACCTGAGCTCCTAGGAAGAATCAACCCATTAAAACTCCTCGACTTTATTCGAGGAAGTGGGTTGATATCTGAGCTGTAGGCTCTGAATGGGGGTACAATAGATCTTACAGGTCGCGGTACACTGAACACCCCGATAATAATAATACCGAACATTTAAATTCATTGCAATTAGTTTTTTCCAAACTTGCAGAAGCAAATTTATAATTGCAGTTAGACAAACGTGAATTCTTAAAAAAAGAGCTAGTTTTCTTGGTCACATCGTAACCCCTAATGGTATAAAACCAAACCTCCTTAAAGCCATAGTTTCATATCCAATTCCAACAAAAGTAAAAGATCAGAGCTCTCCTTGGATTAACCGGGTATTATCGTAAATTTATCCCAAACTACGCAGAAATAGCGAAACCAATGACTAAATGTTTAAAAAATGAGCAAAGATAGATACACAAAATTGAATAGAAGCATTCAAAAAACTTAAAGCTTAAATAATTAGAGAACCAATTCTCCAATTACCCGATTTCGAAAAAAAAAACAGAAATAATTGAATTACAACTCAACACGGCAAAAACCGGTGTAGCAGATGTCGAAAGACTACATAAGACAATAAATTAAAAAAAACCGAAAAATCAACTCCTCCGATGATGAAGAAGTAAAATTAAGCAAGATAGAGACAATTCTTTACACATACAGCCATAAAATAAAACATGACACCACTGGACAAAAACCTGCTCAAATATTCTTATACGCTGGGCACCCAATATAAGACACTCAAAATATTAATGAAAGGAAAATAAATAAAATAAATGAAGTTCGACGGGAATTTAACATTGACAATAGATACAGAAAAGGTCCTCTTCAAAAGGAAAAATATGAAAATCCATTTAAGGCAAATAAAAATGTAGAAAAAATGGACGAAGACCATTACAAAATTACTTAACGAAATAGGGAAACCCAATACGACAAAACACAATTTAAGAAACAAAAGAAAACTAATGCCGTTAAACTTCTACAGGAAGATTCTGTCCAATGATGCTGTTTCTATTATTCACCACGGCCCACACTCAACAAATTCAAATAACCAACACAGATTCTGTCCTTGGATATTTACTCTTCTCAATCATTCCAATTCAAATACCGGTAGTGTATGAACATCACTGTTTAAGAATTAATTTAACGGAAATCAATATTATCACTGAAACTTTTGGTAACAGAATCAAAGACTCGCCCAGAGTGAAATATTTATACAACAAACTAAAATGATAGGGTAAAAATTAAAAAAAAAAAACTCTTATAATTGCAGAAAATTCAATTCAACTACATAAATTAAATGATGTCATAAATTTTGTTAATGAAGGACTGGAGAAACGTACTAACTAAGAAAATAACCGCAATCCACATCCGGAGCAGGCGATGCTGCTCCTCAATAACATAAACAATTCTTCCAATGACTAGGTCCCGCACCCTGAGTGACACTCTTACTCTCAAATTATTATGTACATTCAATATCCCAAGCGGGCGATCTCGCTCCCAAACTTATGTAGACAAAGGACAGCACAAGTTTAGTTTTTGTCACAAGAATTTAGAATTTAGTCTTAAGGTGAGATCAATCGTTTATAAATATAAAATGCAACGGCGGCTACCCAACACCATGCATGGGTCAGCACTTCTAGAGCATAGGGCTAGCTTTCGTTTTAAGATTAAATGTACTTAGCAGTTAGTTGAATTTTGGAAATAAACCGTGACGGTCAAACCTCGCAGTTTCAAAGTCTTATCATTCGTGGGGTACAGTGCGTCTTTAAATAAAACCTTTAAACAGGACATATAATTAATTGGCGCCCAACGTGGGCCAAGACCCTCGACCCGTGTTAAATAAAAAAAAACAACCCGTCGTAAGACCCTCGATCTGTGTACAAAAAACGCGATCGTAAGACCCTCGAATCGACGTTTAAATAAAACTATTTAATAAAAAAAAAATATTTAAAAACGCGTTCGATTCGTTTAAAAGAAAAAAAAAAAACAAAACCAGGCAACAACAACAAATCAACCAAATAAAAATAAACCAGGAACGACTACAAGAGCGAAACTAAATTAAAAGAAGGAAGACACCGACAGCGGGAACAACATTTAGTTGTATAATTAAATATAAACCATGTAAGAAGATTGTTCATTGATATTCTTACTATTTTCAAACTGCAAAATATTATAAAAATATTAAAAAAGTGATTTTCCAAGAGTCTCTTTAAAAAAAAACAAAGGCACAAGTTAGGAAACTTTTTTTTAGAAAAAATTAAATACAAAAGCAACAAAGTTCTTTGTTCTTTGTGATAAAATCAGAGCGTTAGAGAGATAGAAGAATTGTTAGGCAGATTTCAAAAACTAAACACCGCGGAAAGTTCACAACAAAATAGTTCAAACATGGCATTGACCAATGAAAAGTTAAAATCCATTATAGAAGGCGCAGTTGCAAACGCATTCGCCGCGCAGGAAAAGAGCTTTGAGCAAAAATGACAAGATGTTCAGAAGCGATTAGGTGTTGTAAATATCGGCACACCCTGACTTTTGAAGGGGACATACTTAGTTTGATAGTTTCGGGAAATTCGACAACAGCGTTCTCTCTTGTTTATTTATTAATTTATTCGCAAAAACTAGTTTTCTGGCAACACTATGTAAATCCTAAGAGCCCGACAAGTAGGCTAATTTAAGGCATTAATAGTCCTACACATTTTAATAAAGGAAGGTTAATAAGAACGTATATTTCTACGTGGCACGTAAAGTTCTACTTTAAAAAGCAATTCAGCGCTGCCAGAAAGATCGTCCAAGAAACGCAAAATAAATATTAAAAGCGTAATTCTGAATTATTATATTGATAAGTAGAGAAGTTAACAATTTTTTTTTTATTTATCTTTTTTAATTAGCCGATTGTTTCCATGTGATATTTATGATATAGTCGCCCGATTTTAAAACAACAAACTATTTATATATATCGGAGAACTAAACAAAAATAATTAACAAACAGTTATAATTTTTTCACGATTGCATTTTTGCGAGCTTTGTGATATAGTCATGCGATTCGGCTCGTTTCGACTTATACTACTTGCAAAAGGAATACAACTTTTGGGAAAGTTTTACGCGGATAGCCTTAAAAGTGGGGAACAAATTTGCTTAGAGCCGGACGGCTGGACGGGCAGACGAACATGGCTATGTCGACTCTCCTAGTTATGCTGATCAAGAATATATGTACTTTATATGGTTGGAATTGTCTCCTTCATTGCGTTACAACCCTTTGACTGAAATTATAATACCTTCTGAAAAACTATAAAAATGGTAAAAAAAAACAAACAAAAAAAAAGTCCATTTGTTTAATTAAAATTTGAAAATTATCTTATTTTTAATTTTTTTAATAAAAACAAGAATACCACAATGAGAGGGTAAGTGAGTTGCATCCGACTAACTGCCAAGCGAACTTTTATAATATGCGTATATACCTAGATCTATGTGCAATTTTAAACATATGTATATAATCCTCACTTTTATAAAATAAATATATTTATATACCAAGATCTATGTGCAATTTTAAACATATGTATATAATCCTCATACATTAAATTTAGAGTCATGTAATATCCATATTATTATTTTATAATTAACTCCAAATATTATTCTTAAGATTATTTTCATTCTTAAAACAAATATTAATTTGGCACCTAAATTTACACTTTCATTTGTCCATTAAATGTGCACCTTATTAAATGAAAATCATTTCAGTAAATTATAATGTGAAGCAGAAGTCAATAATGTCTTGGTAAACGTCTATAATAGGGGGAGCTGGCGCAAATGGAAAAACTCGAGTCAAGAACAATGACGTAACTTTCGACTGACGACATTGACATTAGGGGATCGCATTGCAGTGGCCGGCAGCGATCCGTCGGCATACGGAACGTATGAAGGGTCAGGGTAAAACAGCCACACGCTGCCGATCGAAATTCGGTCAAGCGCTTAAGATAGCTACTTGAGAAGCTTGTGGGCAGCGACGACATATTACAAAACGAACTGAACGAGCTCTATCTTTTTTCTGAGGCACGATACAATTATTCTTGTTATGTAGGGGAGGGAGTGGTTTCCAAAGAACCCACCCCGTCCGGCGAGCTGAGCCGGCACCCAGTGTGCCTACCCAGGACGCAACTCCCTCGGCCCAAGTCATTAAGACTGGGCACTAATACACCAACGTAATATATTATTTTAGATTAAATAAGGTATTATCTACACAGCCAAAACAGTACTTTTTTATAGTAATTGGGTGCTCCTGAGTAAAAGTCCCATATAGCCTTTTGTTATAATATCTTGATTATGGCAATGAATTTTTATCCGGATATAGTGCGGCAACTAATTTAATGTATCGTACTTTGATTCAATGACTAAGGGGTTAATATAAGGTAATTGTATATTTCACAATTCGTTTATTTGTTTTCTTTTATACGAATACACTCACTCACACACCTTCCGTGGGTTGATACACCGTTATCGTTGAGCTCAAGGATGACGTGGCTATTGTTGAGTGCTATAGAGGAAAGAATTAAAAATAATGAATACTTGGTATCATGGTAAAAAAAACTTAAACTCATTATTTTGTCTGTTTTACCCAATTCCGTCGTACCATTCTGAATGCGATAAATTAAATTGATAATATAAAAAATTAAAATTGTAACTAAATTATATTGACCAGTAGGTCTCCGACTTCTTGCGGCAGCTTCGGTTCTAGAATGACTGGAACACGATTTACACGAACACGAGTCGCAGTTGTGAAGTGACCGAAATGCAGACTTGAGTTGCAACCACCCCTCTGGGCAATTCAAAGCCTATATGAACCCGAATTTACCGCTTCCGGAAAGGTAACCCAGGTATAGCTGAGATGGTTTAATTAAACTCTAGGCACACACCTTGGCCAGCTCAGAAATAAATGCCACTATTTATGATTCTTTGTTATCAGAAGACCTAGTTGACACTTTATTTTTATTTATTGTTTGACACTTTATATTTATTTATTGTTTGAACTATTTATTGTTGTTTGAACTGACCACTACAATTCCTCTATGTGTTACAATTTCGGTAAAAACAGTATCTATGTTTATATTTAGTTTGATTTTTTAAAGTAAACATTTTGTACTTTTTTAAAATTGAAGGAAAATAGTAGTTAGGAATACTATTATTCTCCAATTTTAAAAAGAGTCATAGCAACCTTTAAAATGTCTTGAAAAATTAATGTTTAGATTAAATTAATTAGCTTTCATTTCAAGACATGTTAAAGGGTGCTGTTCATGTTTGAACATGGATAATTAGGTTGCTGGTGCAACACCACTTCAGATTACACTTGTGACCTGAAAAGCATGTTCCCCTTCCCACGTAAATAGGATGGGATAACCCAAGGAATTAAGATTTGACATTTATGACATACACTTGACCCGAAATATAGTACACATATAAACTCCTAGAATTAACCCCTAGAATTGGATATACATAAGAATCCTGTAACTAGTACATAAGTGGAAAAGGGTATAAAAGACGCGATGAGCGCCAAATAAAGATCAGTTCCTAACGAAATACTATTGTGTTTTAGTCAGGGATTTGGCGGTTAGCGGTATAACTTGCTAGTTGAACGGAGTGGTTTTATCTACCCCTAGCTCCTTCGAGTAAAAGATTTCTTTGCTCATGTAGGCTGTCTAACTGATCGGTATACTTGACGGTTAAGTGCGCAAGGCGCACTTAACGTTGCACTACGGCAAGATTAGGGAAACAAAAATAAATAAATCGACGATTGCAACCTAAGACTGCTGCGTGGGACGAAATTGCGGTGGACGTGAGAAAGATCAGGATCAAGCGACACAGTGCGGCCTTTTAAGGAGGCAACTGCGGACGCTTGAATACAGAACTGCAACGGCGTGGGAAATTTACTCAACGAGGAGCAAGTGCAGGACCGAGGCTAAAATTTTAGCGACAGCGGATGCTTGTGACTGCAGCGCAGCTACAACAGCGTGGGAGGTCAAAAAATATACCGAAATCAAGTGTCCGATCGGCGTGGGAGGTCCACGAACCAAGTAACGGACCGCGGCTTACCGATCGGCAAGAGACAGCGGAGGCTTGTAAATAAATCTATCAAGTGTCGGACCAAGGCTAACAGGATAGCGACAGTGGAGGCTTGGTGCAAAGAAAAAATCACTACATCGGCGAGGCGATAGCGGACACGTAAGAGGCGCAATCCACGACAGAGTCACCATTAGATGGAAGAGTTTCATCAGAAATTTAATAGAGTATTGTAAAAGGCACAGGATTTCTGGGAAGCAGCGGCGAAGAAAGGAGCAGGACCACAACCATTGACGATTGATAAGTACAAGGACCGACAATAGAAGTTCCCGACCAACTCAGGAGAAGAAGAAAATATCCAAGAGATCTGGAAAGAAGAAGCAGAAAAGACGTAAAATAAATTAATTGTATAGGCTTATCAACCGTTCAAAAGGGGAATATAAGAATCAATTGTTCAAAGAATTAGAATTGTTAAGGAATAAATCCACTAATAAATAAATAGTAAAATGGTACACACAAGAGTATCAGCCATATATAGCCAGATGAAGAAATGGGAACAAGATGTCGGTCAAATAGAAAGGTCCGATTTGAAATTCCTATCTAAAGTACAGAGTCAATCAGAGTCACTATTCGAAAGTCAGTATCAGGAGCTGTTGGCAAACGCATCAGCGTTCACAGGGGACTACTTCTCCAAAGATAAGTATGGGAAAACACAAGCCCTAAAAAACAAAATTTTGGCGGAATTTAATAAGAAGTCGGTCAAGGAAACATTGAACTACTCGATGCAACAATTAGTTGGGAATCAGGAAATGCGCTTACACGAGTACAACCAAGCAAGACAAGCACTTCATGGAACCTTGGAAACTGCGGGCCGAGACCCGAAACTACAACTAATATAAATGAAATATATTGAGGAAGATTTTCAGCGACTTACTAATAATCTAAAATAATTAAAAATAAATGGACAAATTACCCCAACGATTTAAGAGGGGTATGAGAAAAGGAAAGGAAAAAAGAAACAAAGAAATTTGGACGCAACAAAATAAATTCGAAGTTGTAAAGGGTTAAGCATCATTATTGATAAAGCATCTGCTGATATGTAATGAAAATCATAAAATAGCTTTGTATATTTTAAAAAATAGATACGAGAACAGACGTCAGTTGTTTATGTTCATCAAACTCTTGATTTATTTTTGATGAACAGCGAATCAGAAATAAGTGTTTTAAGCATGCTGGACACAGCGCAAAGATGCACTCATGCCATCAACGGAATGGGTATCGCATTAGATGACACCGATGTTTTCATCGCTGGAATATTACTGAGAAAATTTGATCGACAAGGACGACAATAATACGAACATTTTTCGAAAACAACAAAAGAGCTTCAGACGCTTAATGATGTGTTGGAATTTTTGGAGAAACATCTGCAAGCCATAAAAGCAGTAAGGCAGCCCAGACACATGACTCGAGAAACTCCGAGATTATTGGCTGCGGTTATTAGTGTCAACTGCCCATACTGTGCAGCTCCAGCGCATAAATTACAAGATTGCATTACATTTTTTCAAATCAATATTTCGGAGAAGTGGAATTTTGTTCGTCGAGAATGGATTTGTTTCAACTGCTTGGGCCACAAATATACCCTTTACAAGTCTGTCAAGTGGTACAAGGTTGTTCGCAGTGTGGTAGACTCCATCACGAGTTGTTACATTGGCGAGAAGAAACTAAAGCAACTCTTATATCAAGAACGGGAAAAACAACCTTGTTGGCCACAGCGCAGATTGAGGTCCAAGATGCGAGTGGAGCATGGATAGCCCTTCGACCATTAGTGGACCAAGGATCTTAAATTACTCAAAAAGAAAAAGAGAACACAAATATATGGACTAGGAGAAAGTTTGGATGGGTTATCAAAAGCGTCGATCCAGCTAAAAATTCGTCCAAGATTTTTCAGCAATGATCGATTTAAGACCGAAGCAGTGGTTTGAACGAAGTTATTAAACCCACAACCGCCGCAGTCATTTGAGTATGTTATGCAAAAATGGGAAGATACAACCTTGGCGGACCCGACCTTTAACAAGCGTAGCAGGATTGATGTGCTGATTGGAGGAGATCTTTTAGCCGAAATTATTACTCAAGGATTGAAGCAGGAAGAAACCATCATTGGTCAACGTACTAAACTAGGATGGATTTTATCAGAAATGGGGCAAATACCGGGTAGTAAGCGCATTCACTCGGCAGTCAATTTTGGGAATTGGAAGAAGTTCCAGAAACAATAACAATAGCCGATAATGATAAATGCATAAAATTATACGAAAAAACGACGATGATTGATGTCGACGGGCGTTTTGTGGTCAAAATACCCTTGGTGGAAAATAAAGAGTTGGGAGACCCCGGAAAAAAGCAATGGCACGATTAATAAATTTGGATTGCAACAATATTTGGAATTCATGGATGATTATATACGACAAGGACACATGGAGGAAGCAGAGGTCGATGATGTAGGAAAATATTATATTCCCCATCAACCGGTTATAAGAGAGGATAGTCTTACTACTAAACTTCGGGTGGTGTTTGACGCATCGTCAAATCGACAAACGGAAAAAGTCTAAATGATATTCAATTGACTGGACCACACATTCAGAAGACTTATTGGAAATAATTATGAAATTGAGTAATTGGAAGTATGTTATAACAGCTGATGTTGAAAAAATGTACAGACAAATAAGGGTACATAAAGACGATCAAGACTACTTGCGAAACATAAAGGAATTTAAGCTAAAATCGGTAACATATGGAACTGCATCTGCTCCATTTTCAGCAACGAGAACTCTACTAGAAATTGGAAAAAGATGTAACGACGAAAGAATATAAGAAATAATTCAGAATGATTTTTACATGGATGATTTAATGACAGGTGCCGAAGACATTGAAAGCTGTATTAAAGTTCAGAATAAAATATCAACGGAGCTGGGAAAATGTGGTTTACATTTGGGCGGTTTCACGATGGTTTAGGTTTGGGCGGCAAACCATCGCGAAATTCTAGCATCGTTAGCAGAAACTTCAATGGAGAAGATGTTTGAAGTAAAAAATGAAGACACAGTGAAGACACTGGGATTGATTTGGAAACCCCAAAATAATGAGTTCGGGGTTAAAATCAATATGACAGAAGAAAGGATTACAACAAAAAAAGGAGCTCTATTGACCTTAGCAAGAATTTTTGATTTAATGGGATGGTTGGCACCATCGACAATCACAGCAAAATTATTTATCCAAAAGCTGAAGTTGCATGGGATGAAGTGCTGGATGAAAAAAATTGCTGGTGAATGGATACAATTTAATGCAAAATTAAAAGCAATAGGAGGATCGAAAAATGAACCTATAGAAATAAATGGGTTTGCAGACGCATCGGAGCTAGCATATGCATCAGTAGTAGCAAGCAAAACAAAAGTTATTCCAATAAAACTCTGAAAAAATATGAACTGTGTGCCGCACACCTGCTAGAAAAATTGCTGAATTTAGTTACTGCGACCATAGCGACGAAAATTGATGTCTATGCTTGGAGTGATTCAACAATTCCGTTGAGTTGGATAAAAAATTGCAGAAATAAAGACAAGTTTATACGATCAAAAGTAGAACAAATCAAGCAACTGGCACCAATGACTGCATGGAGGCACATAGGGTCAAAGGAAAATCCTGCTGATTTAGGAACAAGGCATACTATTGGACAAGCTTGGAAACTCTGAACTTTGTTGGAAAGGATTGAAGTGGCTTAGTAAAGAAAAGAAAGACGGGCCCTTGGAAGAAGAGGATACAGTACTACAAAATTTGAGCACGGTGAAACAGGAAAATGTTCTGCAAGATATGGAAAATAAATTCAGCAATATGGGAAAATTGATTAAAGTAATGGCTTATGTACTGAGATTCATAAATCGATGTAAAAAATAAATTGTGTCAGGATCGAATAATTTATCAGTAAAAAAATTGAACAAACAGAAATTAATTAATTACATCAGCTTATTGAATTTCCCGAAGAAGTCGAAAAATTGAAAGGGACAATGTAGATAGCACCCTTACACCCATTTATGGATAGCAATGGAATTTTAAGAGTCGCAGACAGACTACAAATTTCGGAGCTAAATTTTAATCAAAAACATCCCATTATAATAAACAACTCACATTTGGCTGAGCTGTTGATTGAAAAAACACATTTAATCACGATGCACGGAGGAAATCGGATAATAAAGGCACGGATCCGAAGAAAATGCTGGATAATGGGTACGGTGCACCAGATTTCTACAGCAATGTGCACAGCAATTAATGGGGAGATTCTGAAACAAAGAGTTCCTACATCACAAATAGACCACGCCGGACCTATTAATATGAGAGTTACCAAGGAAAGAGGACAAAAATCGTACAAAGGATACAGGACGCTGCAGACATATACATATATTCTCACAATGGAATTAAATTTGTTGGTGCAGAAAAAAAACTAAACATGGACCTCATAGAAGCTGTTAAAAGAAAAAGTATAATATATCGGACTCTAGCAGATGAACGAATAAAATTGCATTTTATTCCCCCGGCAAGTCCTTACTTCGGAGGAATTTGGGAAGCTGGAATAAAATCAGTAAAGTATCATTTAAAACGAGTCATATACTAATGAAGAAATTAACACATTATTAGCAGAAATTGATGCTATATTGAATTCCAGACCATTGTATCCGATTGACGATGTAAACAATCTTGAAGAACGGAAAAATTTGTATCACCTCTTGATAGATGGAAGCTGTTAACAAAAATAAAGACTCACTTCTGGCAGAAATGGAGAGACAAATATCTCGTTAAGTTTCAGAATCGACCAAAATTGGAAGGTGAAAAAATTAATTTGTGGTACTTATAAAAAATGAAAGTACTAAATTGCCGCTTGGAAGGATAGTAGAAACTCATCCTGGAGCCGATGGAAAGGTCAGAGACGTTTCTGATAAAACTAAAAGTCGAGTTATTAAAAGACTCATTGATCTCAATCACGGTCAGGTTAACCCACAATTGTTAAAACCACCGCAAATAAAAAAGGAAATTGCACTAATTAATGAAATACTAGCACCGAACCTACAGCTTCCTGGATCAGCAACTGGAACCGAAATAAAAGAAATATACAATTTAATGACAGCCCAAGCGATAATTATAGATGAGAAACTCGTCATACACGCAGAAATACCGTTGTTCGATCAGGAAGCATCAACGGTGTATAGAATGATACCAATACCATTCAGAACTTATGGCAAAACAATCGTTCCTCAGTTAAAGTCTGATTTGTTAATATACAACTTTAACAAAGACCCAAATTCAAACCCAAGGAGTATTGTGACTGCGCAATGGATGTTCAGCCCGCAATGGACAACACCTTTTAACAGCTGCGCACGAAATAATCACAGAAGACAATATAACGGAGCCGGTAGCACCACTGATTACAGTAGTGTTTTATATTAAAAAAGAAAAAATAAATCCAATGGCATCAAGGCTTATAGATAATACATATGATATAATTAACATTAAAAAGCAACTAGAAGAAGAGGAATTAATATCCATACTGCTAGTGGGCGTTTGGCTCCAATATTTATAATTATAACAATAATCGTAATAAGTTTAATTTATGTTAGACGTATTTTTAAGAATGATAAGAAACAAATTAATATAGAATTCGGGCTATCAATGAATACATTAAATTCAAATAAATAAAGGCATTAAGGCCCCCCGCAGAATGTTCATGCTTGAACATGGATAATTAGGTTGCTGGTTATAGTCAGGGATTCGGCGGTTAGCGGTATAAGTTGCTAGTTAAACGGAGCGGGTTTAGCTGCCCCCAAGACACGCGCCCTTTCTAATTTTGGAGAAATCAGGAGAAACAAAATATTAAGGAAAAGTACAATTGGCTTGTGAAAATTTCAAAAAGTTCGATTTTGTGTTCCGGTGCTATTAAATACAGTATGCCTTTACATTTCTAAATACACTATACAAGAGTTTTACGCAGTTTAATGAGTAAACGCAATTTTAAATTTACAAGAATGGCATTTTTATACAAATAATCCGGTTTAATCATTGTTTTACTTACTATTTAAACAGAAAAACAAGGTGCGTTTGCTAAGTGAAAGCGAATTTTCCATACAAAATAGTAGTATTACAATATGTAGAAAAACTAGTTACACCCTTTACTTTACTTTATATATTGTATTCGGTGCATGTATGTAACGGGTAGAAGGAAGCATTGCCGACCCTATAAAGTGTTAATATATTCCTGGTCATCATCAGTAGCCGTGACGATTTAGCGATGTCCGTTTGTCTGTCAGTCCCTATGAACATCGATTTGGGATTTAATATGCAGCCTACAATTTGGCCAAGCCCACAAAGCGCGAAGTTTGTTCATGTCACTCTGAGACATGTTAGAGGTCAGTTGTGCGGTGAAAGTTATATTCTCTCATATCTTTCGAAACACACTAAAACACAAAAGTGAGTAATGGGTAGTCGGGGTTTTCTGCTATTGCGTTACTTCTTGTCTTGATTTATATAGTGATGCTGATCAAGAGTATATACTTTTCATGGTCGGAGATGTCTCCTCCACTGCGTACCCAACTTCTGACTGAAATTATAATACCCACTGCAAGGGTACAAAAATATTGTTTTTATCATAGCCTATTACAAGATATTGGATTGCAATGTTCAGAAAGGGCAATTTGTATAAGTCTATAGTTCATTTTGTTTCATTCGTCAAAATTTTCTAAATTTTTTTTTGGTCTTCGTTCAAAATAAGTTTTTTCAGGTCACTGTTCGAAGCGATGTCCTGAATTCGGAATTCGGCATTTAAACGGGGAGGAATTCGGCATTTAAACGGGTTTGCGTACCATCTCATTTAAAAACGGTTCAATTTTGTAGCAATGTCCTATAAAAGCTACAAATTTGGGTTTTCTACTTTTTGGATAGATTTAAAGTGGAAAAAAGACTTAAAAATCGAAAGTTTAAAATCGCACCATTACGTCAAACTTAAATCTTTTTACATGGTCATTGCTCCAATAAATTTAGTTATAAATTGTGTGCTTCAAATTATTCCTGAAACAGCAGCATTTAGGCAGACTTGGCAATCCACGCGCACCTAACCTCAAACAAAACGTCACTACAAGCGCCAATTTGTGTTTTTCGTCTTGCAAAAATTCGTAGGTGAGGACGAAAATATACATTTTTGAATCTTAGAACGTTTTTTTTTCTATGTCATTCTATTATTGGCCCACAAAAAATTGAAAATTTCGTTTAATTTTTGTCAATTTTAAACATTTTTGTGTTTATCGATAGATACGACCATAACACACACACAGAGTAATTGATTGTTGAACGTTGATGCCCTATATACAGTACAAACAAGTGGCCCAACGAAACAAAGCACGAGCTTGTTACGCGCGGGCCTTTTTAGCATAGTGGGCAGGTATCGAGTTCGCGAGGAAACACACAAATAACATTGATAAAGACGTTGATAAAAAACTAAAACTAAGTACGGTGCAAATATGTTAAAATTGTAGTGTAAGACAGGGATAGAGGTTAAAATGCAAATTTGATTTATTGATTATTAGAGTTATTACAAAAAACACAAAAGGGTTCATGCAGGCCAAAATTTGAGGTACATCTTAGCAAGTTAAGAGGATGGTAGTTGCGGGTTGGTCTAAAAGGCACATTAAAAGTTAAGAGGCTTACCAATTCTATGGAGTCGATATCACCTTAAGTACAACAGCTAAGGTCTAACGAGATCTCGACGTTTATACAGACGGACATACATACTTACATACTTTTCAACGAATGCAATGTTCCCGTTAACTCTACGAGTAACAGGTATAAATATTATTGTCATCGAATAATTGAAAAATTATAAATATATAAGAAAGGAAGCAAACTTCGGCAGTTCATATACCCTTGCAGCTAATGCAAAAATTTAATATTCTTCAAAGCATTCAAATTATCATTTACCTGCGTATATGTTTAAAAACTAAGTTATGATGATGCTCAATTATACGATGCTCAATTATTCGATATTCGAAGTTATTAATAAGTCAAAAAGAATTAAAAAAAAAATATATCAAATAAAAAAGATATTTTGTTAAAAATAATTTGTAATATTTTTATTGTTGCCATGGGAGCTTGATGTTATATTTGTCCGATTTTGATGAAATTTAAAGAAAACTTGAAATTTTTTTTCATTTATTTTTCCGATTTTTCCTATGGGAGCTATATGATAAAGTCGTCCGATCCGGCTCGTTTAAAACTGAGACACTACAGACACTGAGACCCTATAAAGTATATATATTCTTGATCAGCATCACTAGGCGAGTCGATCTAGCCATGTCCGTCTGTCCGCCTGTCCGTCCGCCTGTCCGTCCGTTTCTACGCAAACTAGTATCTCAGTTTTAAAGCTATCTGCATGACACTTTCCCAAAAGTTGTCTTTCTATTGCAGGTAGTATATAAGTCAGAACGAGCCGGATCGGATGACTATAGCATATAGCTTCCATAGGAACAATCGGAAAATTAAATAAAAAAAAATATAACTTTGTTGTTTTTCATTTGTTTTTTATATATAGCTCCCATAGGAACAATCGAAAAAATAAATAAAAAAGAATTATAACCTTGCTGTTTCTTAATTTTTTTTTAGTTCTTCGACATATAGTAATGGTTAAATATTTCAGCATTACGGTTTAAATTTCATTAAAATCGGACGACTATATCATATAGCTCCCATAGGAACAATCGCAAAAAAACTCAAAAAAAATTATAACTTTGCTGTTTTTAAATTTTTTCTATTAGTTCTTCGACGTATAGTAATGGTTGAATATTTCAGAATTCCGGTTTAAATTTCATCAAAATCGGACGACTATATCTTATAGCTCCCATAGAAATAATAAAAATATGTGAGCTTCGGCTTGCCGTATTTCAAAATTACGTGTTATTTTCATCAAAATCGGTCGACTCTTTGATATAGCTCCCATAGAAATAATAAAAATATAAAAAATAACTATCTAATAATTGAGCTTTTATCCATCATAGCTTATATGTTTTTCAACATATACGCGAGTAAATCATCAATTTAATGTTTTCAAAAGTATTAAATTCTTGCAATAGCTGCAAGGGCATATAAACTTCGGCTTGCCGGAGTATGCTTCCTTTCTTGTTATTAAAAAAATTAAAATTAAGATATATTTCTAAATTTTAATTAAATAAATTGACTTTTCATACCCTTGCAGAGGGTATTATAATTTCAGTCAGAAGTTTGCAACGCAGTGAAGGAGACATTTCCGACCCTATAAAGTATATATATTCTTGATCAGCATCACTAGCCGAGTCGATCTAGCCATGTCCGTCTGTCCGTCCGTTTCTACGCAAACTAGTCTCTCAGTTTTAAAGCTATCTCCATGAAACTTTCCCAAAAGTTGTCTTTCTATTGCAGGTAGTATATAAGTCAGAACGAGCCGGATCGGATGACTATAGCATATAGCTCCCATAGGAACAATCGGAAAATTAAATAAAAAAAAATATAACTTTTTTGTTTTTAATTTTTTTTTAGTTTTTCGACATATAGCAATGGTTACTTATTTCAGAATTACGGTTTAAATTTCATCTAAATCGGACGACTATATCATATAGCTCCCATAGGAACAATCGGAAAAAAATGAAAAAAAATTACAACTTAGCTGTTTTAAAATTTGTTTCTTATATATAGTATTGGGTAATTATTTCAGAATTACGGTTTAAGTTTCATTAAAATCGGACGACTATATCACATAGCTTCAATAGAAATAATAAAATATGTAAACTATCTATCTAATAATTGAGCTGCAAATCATCATAGCTTCAATGTTTTTTAACATATACGCAAGTAAATCATAATTTTAATGTTTTCAAAATTAATTAGTTAATTCTTGCAATAGCTGCAAGGGTATATGAACTTCGGCCTGCCGAAGTTTGCTTTCTTTCTTGTTTTGTCGGTTTTTTACCATTTTTATACCTTTTCAGAACGTATTATAATTTCAGTCAAAGGGTTGCAACGCAATGAAGGAGACAATTCCAACCATATAAAGTACATATATTCTTGATCAGCATAACTAGGAGAGTCGACATAGCCATGTCCGTCTGTCCGTCCAGCCGTCCGGTTCTAAGCAAATTTGTTCCCCACTTTTAAGGCTATCCGCGTAAAACTTTCCCAAAAGTTGTATTCCTTTTGCAGGAAGTATATAAGTCCAAACGAGCCGAATCGCATGACTATATGACAAAGCTCCCAAAGAAACAATCGTGAAAAAAATTATAACTTAGCCGTTTGTTAATTATTTTTGTTTAGTTCTCCGATATATATTATGTTGTTTTAAAATCGGGCGACTATATCATAAATATCACATGGAAACAATCGGCTAACTAAAAAAGATAAATGAAAAAAAAAATGTTTATTTCTCTACTTATGAATTTAATAATTCAGAATTACGCTTTTAATATTTATTTTGCGTTTCTTGGGCGACCTTCTTTCTGGCAGCGTAGTTGCCCTGAATTGCTTTTTAAAGTAGAATTTTGCGTGCCACGCAGAATTATGCGTTCTTATTAACCTTTATTAAAAACTGTAGGACTAATTACGCCTTAAATAAGCCTACTTGTCGGGCTCTTAGGCTTTATATAGTGTTGCCAGAAAACTAGTTTTTGCGAATAAATGAATAAATAAACAACTAAACTAAATTGAGTATTTCCTCTACAAAAGTCAAAATTTAGGTAACTTCTAAAAAAATAGCTCGATTTTAAAAAATTAAAAATGTCTATGGATAGATAAAACCGAAACGCACCCACAAAACCAACCCGTAGGGTATAACATGTTTTAAGGTGACAGCAAATACTTTCACGATTTGTTGACGTTAGAGTGGGCGTGACTCCGCTTCAAAATAAGCTTGCCCTGCTTATGAACTACTTGAATTTGCATGCCAAGTCACAAATCTGTAGCTTTCATAGTTTCCGAGATCTCGACGTCCGTACAGACGGACCGACATTCGGACACGGCTGAATAGGCTATTGATCCTGATCAAGAATATATATACTTTATATGGTCGGAAACGCTTCCTTCTACCTGTTACATACATTTCAACGAATACAGTATACCCTTTTACTCTACGTTAGGAACAATCGAATAATTGAGCTGATTATCACCTTGTTTTTAAGCAGACAAAAGAAATCCGGACACAGCGCTCTATATATAATCGTAAGGGATATTTTTTTGTTATCTGTTAAGTATTAAAATTCTGTCTAGTTTGCTAAATGGAAAGCATTTGGTGAAAAAAGGTGAAGCAAGTCGAAAGTGACTGAAGCTGATAAAGGTGCCATATCGGCTTTGCGATCGAAAAATGTAAGCCTCAGCGTTTGGATGTATTATTGAAACAAATAACACAATTTGCCGGTCCGGATTTCTTTGTACGCTACTGTATACGCCTATAATTCAAAATTTAGCTGTTTTAAAGAAAATTTAGTTGTTGCAAGAGTTGAAAGGGCATGCAAACTTAGTCTCGTAGAAATTTGTTTCCCTTCTTGTTATAATTATGAAATAATCCAATGACGAATATTACGAATTTGTTTTAAAGCCCCAAAAAATTAAGGCAAATTTTCGTACATCAAAAAAAATAAATAAAAAAAAAAACGATTTAATCAGAGCAGAAACTAAAATTTTTTTCTTAATTTAAGGGTCAAATCGCCCTTATTGTACAACAAAAAGTCATCTTAAATTTTTTATGTCAAGAAAAATCGCCCTGAAACTTACAAAATCTACCCTGTACATGAAATATCACGGAGCTGAGAGGGGCGTGGGTTCGATCCCTAAAAGAGTCAAATGATTACATCAAGAACACATATTTCAACCGATCAAAAAATAACCGAACACAAAGGAATTTGGTAAAAAAACAAAAAAAAAAAAGAACTTTGCTTGACCTTTATCATGACCTTATCAAAATATTTAAAGTTTTTTTTGTAAATTGTATATAAAAATATAAAAAAAACGATATTATTATTGTAAGCTGCTTCTGGCATAACCACCACAAATGAAGGACTTTTGAAAATAATATAATCTGATAATAAGCAAATTTTGATGTCTGAAAAAACTTGCATATTTTATGCGTTGCCGTCGGCGAGAATTGAACAAAGGACTTCCGCGAAAGAGCTAAGCAGCGAACACTGTCCTATGTTTTAGCCCCTGTGCCACTGCCCTGTAGGACTAATTACGCCTTAAATAAGCCTACTTGTCGGGCTCTTAGGCTTTATATAGTGTTGCCAGAAAACTAGTTTTTGCGAATAAATGAATATATAAACAACTAAAATAAACTGAGTATTTCCTCTACAAAAGTCAAAATTTAGGTAACTTCTAAAAAAATAGCTCGATTTTAAAAATTAAAAATGTCTATGGATAGATAAAACCGAAACGCACCCACAAAACCAACCCGTAGGGTATAACATGTTTTAAGGTGACAGCATATACTTTCACGATTTGTTGACGTTAGAGTGGGCGTGACTCCGCTTCAAAATAAGCTTGCCCTGCTTATGAACTACCTGAATTTGCATGCCAAGTCACAAATCTGTAGCTTTCATAGTTTCCGAGATCTCGACGTCCGTACAGACGGACCGACATTCGGACACGGCTGAATAGGCTATTGATCCTGATCAAGAATATATATACTTTATATGGTCGGAAACGCTTCCTTCTACCTGTTACATACATTTCAACGAATACAGTATACCCTTTTACTCTACGTTAGGAACAATCGAATAATTGAGCTGATTATCACCTTGTTTTTAAGCAGACAAAAGAAATCCGGACACAGCGCTCTATATATAATCGTAAGGGATATTTTTTTGTTATCTGTTAAGCATTAAAATTCTGTCTAGTTTGCTAAATGGAAAGCATTTGGTGAAAAAAGGTGAAGCAAGTCGAAAGTGACTGAAGCTGATAAAGGTTCCATATCGGCTTTGCGATCGAAAAATGTAAGCCCAGCGTTTGGATGTATTATTGAAACAAATAACACAATTTGCCGGTCCGGATTTCTTTGTCCGCTACTATATACGCCTATAATTCAAAATTTAGCTGTTTTAAAGACAATTTAGTTGTTGCAAGAGTTGAAAGGGCATCAAACTTAGTCTCGTAGAAATTTGTTTCCCTTCTTGTTATAATTATGAAATAATCCAATGACGAATATTACGAATTTGTTTTAAAGCCCCAAAAAATTAAGGCAAATTTTCGTACATCAAAAAAAGTAAATAAAAAAAAAAAACGATTTAATCAGAGCAGAAACCAAAATTTTTTTCTTAATTTAAGGGTCAAATCGCCCTTATTGTACAACAAAAAGTCATCTTACATTTTTTATGTCAAGAAAAATCGCCCTGAAACTTACAAAATCTACCCTGTACATGAAATATCACGGAGCTGAGAGGGGCGTGGGTTCGATCCCTAAAAGAGTCAAATGATTACATCAAGAACACATATTTCAACCGATCAAAAAATAACCGAACACAAAAGGGATTTGGTAAAAAAACAAAAAAAAAAAAGAACTTGCTTGACCTTTATCATGACCTTATCAAAATATTTAAAGTTTTTTTTGTAAATTGTATATAAAAATATAAAAAAAACGATATTATTATTGTAAGCTGCTTCTGGCATAACCACCACAAATGAAGGACTTTTGAAAATAATATAATCTGATAATAAGCAAATTTTGATGTCTGAAAAAACTTGCATATTTTATGCGTTGCCGTCGGCGAGAATTGAACAAAGGACTTCCGCGAAAGAGCTAAGCAGCGAACACTGTCCTATGTTTTAGCCCCTGTGCCACGAGTTTTTTCCCTCGTTTGCCCGATTGCAAGTTGTCAATAAAACTGGCCTACAAATTTAAGTTGATAAAATCCTCCAGAAATCATACCTTGACTTTCCGGTGCAGTTTGACTGTCTGATTAAATGAATGACACTCATAATTTGTTGTATGGTACCATTTTTTTTAGTGTAAAAAACGTTTTGTATCTGTTTTCTCCAGTTCAGCTTAACTGATTTCGGTTATCGATAGCTTATTTCACAGGAAATAGATCATTCTTTAACTTTCCATCAATATTATAAGGATATGTTTTCTAATATAGATGGTAGAGCTCGACAAAGTTTGAATAAATTGCTAAAACTGAAGTTTCGACAATATATTTCGCATAAGATCGGTTTACCAGCGTATTGTTGAAGCTAATAGCTTTTTAAAGAATTTATTTATGTTGTCGGAACTTTAGTTTCAGAAATTTATTCAAGCTTTGTCGAGCTCTAGAATCTATATTAAGATACCTATCCTTATAACATTTTAATATTTTGATTCGGCAAAAAACTGCTGGAAAAATTAAATAACTTGCGACTCCAATATCAGGTGAATCAAACATTCAAAACTAAAATTGTGGTAATGGAAAATAATTGTCAAGGTATGTAAATTAATACTTACTAAACGTTGTTCTATACTTAAATGTATTTGTTTTGTTATAACCAATGTGGTGCATAACTATTTTAACAAAAGCACTCATGTTCTGTTAAACTTTTCATTTAATAGCCTCCAAACGCCTTTAAGGTATTAATCAAATGTGTTTTACAAATTACTAAAGAATCAATTTATATTAATAGTTTTGGACCGTTTTTGACTCTTTTAAAAAAAATAACACTTGCTGCAGGTGTTTATGAATTCACCCATGCAGCGCTCTTAAAAGTTTGGAAAGAGAACAAACGCAAAGAAGACGCCGTAAAAAGTTATATGATAAAAATGATAAAAATGATAGAAGAAAGCTGACTAACTGAAGACCAAATAGTGGAAATATCAAACAAAAAGTGAAAGTATTTGTAGTAAAATTAGACTTCGATTATGGAAATCGATAAAAATTGAGTAAAACTTTTTAGATCTGGTCAAAAATAACTTCAAGTTTCAGAATTTGAAAATTGAAAGGACATAGGAACATACGCTTTTAGTTTTCAACTGTGTTTGTTATTTCTAAATACATTGAAATTTTGAATCTTGAAAATGTAAAACTTGTCGATCCTGCACGCAAAACATCGTCTTGGAATTCAACTTGCAGACTCATGTAACTCTATGGGAACATTCGGAAAATAAATTAAAAAAAATATAACTTTGCTGTTTCTTAATTTTTATTTAGTTCTTTGACATATAGTAATGGTTAAATATTTAAGAATTACGGTTTAAATTTCATCAAAATCAAACGACTATAGCATATAGCTCCCATAGGAACAATCGGAAAATTAAATAAAAAAAAATATAACTTTGTTGTTTTTCATTTTTTTTTTAGTTCTTCGACATATAGCAATGGTTACTTTTTTCAGAATTACGGTTTAAATTTCACTATATCATATAGCTCCCATAGGAACAATCGGAAAAAAATGAAAAAAAAATTATAACTTAGCTGTTTTAAAATTTTTTTCTTAGTTCTTCGTCATAGTATTGGGTAATTATTTCAGAATTACGGTTTAAATTTCATTAAAATCGGACGACTATATCACATAGCTCTCATAGAAATAATAAAAATATATAAAATATCTACCTAATAATTGAGCTGCAAATCATCATAGCTTCAATGTTTTTCAACATATACGCAAGTAAATCATAATTTTAATGTTTTCAAAATTAATTAGTTAATTCTTGCAATAGCTGCAAGAGTATATGAACTTCGGCCTGCCGAAGTTTGCTTTCTTTCTTTTTTTCTAAAAAATCGCTTTTGGGAGTTATTTAAGGTTTAAAAATGCAACCCAACTCATAATTCCAATTCGATTATGAGAAAATTCGTATGGAATTTAATAGTGATATCATATTATTAATGTAAGCAAAGTTATTATAGACATAATTATTTTGTGAACAGAGGATAGAACTGGGTTTTTAATAAACAAGTCATTTGGGAACAATATGGGTTCTAGTCCTGTACAAATTAAAAACAAGAAAGGAAGCAAACTTTAACAAGCCGACGTTAATATACTCTTGCAGCTTTCGCAAAAAAAAAATTTATATTTATTCGTATATGTTTAAAAACATTAAAGCTATAATGATTTTCAGCTCAATTTTTCGATCGCTGGTCCCATGGGAGCTGTATAAAATATTCGTCCAATTTTAATCAAATTTAAAAAGAACTAACAAAAAATGCAAAAACAGCAATTTTCTTTCCTTTTTTTTCAAGATTGTTCCAATGGGAGTTATATGATATTGTCGTCTACACATCCTAGTTTGGACATATATTTTACCCTCAATAGAAAGATAACTTTTCTGAAAATTTCCCACATTTAGTCTTAAAACTGAGAGACTAGAAGGGTAGAAACGGCAAAGCGGCTAGATAGAATATCCTAGTGATGCTGATCACTGCGTTTGAAACTTTTGACCGAATTTAAAAAAAAAAAACACAAACTTCTGATATCAATCAAAAACACCTCATGACGGAGTAAAATTGACGAAATCAACTCCAAAAACTTCTGATATCACATTTTGTGACGACTATTTTTTATTTTACCAAAAAAAAGCTTAGTTTCTATTCAATTTTTTTTGTTATCGGCACTCTTAAAAAATTATTAATATATTACAAATTTTGGTAATTTTGTCAATATATTTCGGTTGCACTTCGGCAACCGTCTTCAGGACAACTATAAAATAATTACAACGATTTTAATATTTTTAACAAACAGAAAACAATTTACATTTGACATACATTTAATTACACGTCTGCGTCCGGTGACGTGGAGTTGTTAACTAATTTTTGTCCTTTCCCTAGTAAGTGTCTATATAAATGAGCGCAATTGTCAGTGTCCGTTTTGTAGTTCATTCGTATGTCTGTAGGTGTTTTTATGATATGTAGCATTTCTATGGTGAATCGTTTGGCATAGTGTTGTTCTTGTGATAAAATACTCGCCTCTTCGAAGTTCGGTGAGTGATTACTCTTGGCACAGTGGGACATGAGTGCTGTTTTTTGCGCGCTCGTAGGATGTCTAGCTTTGAAGTCCGATTTATGTTGTGCTAGTCTAGTTTTTAATTTAGATTTTGTTGTTCCTATATATATCATGTTGCATATTTCGTTGTTGTTGCCGTTGCACGGTATTTTATATATTACGTCTTTTTTGTCAATTTCATTTATCTTTGATTTTGTTCTGTTGTATATAGATTTTAATGTGTGGTCCGGTTTATGTGCGATACTTATGTTTTCTTTGTCGTAGCATTCCGATTTCGCTACACGTTCGGATAATGCCGGGACATATGTAATTGACATATATTTTTGTTTTTATGTTTTTAACGCTATTTTGTTTTGTGGTTTTGTGTTCCGATAATAATGTTTTTATTATGTGTTTATTTTATCTCCTGGGTCGTCTCTTCGTGGTAATCCGTGTCTGAAATTTTGAGCATTCTATGTATACAGCTTCTAGCTGTATTTATTATCATTTGTTTTGGGTGTTTGGAGTTGAAATTGATGATTCGTCCGGACGCAATTGGTTTCTTGTACCATTTTAATTTTAATCGATTTCCACGTCTAATTATCACTGAGTCCAAATAAGGTAATTGGTCGTTTTCTTCTAGTTCCATTGTAAATTTTATATTATTGGTGAAAGAGTTGAGCATGGTCAGTGTAGTTTTAATGTCATCCTTTGAATGATTGCGAACAGGTCATCTACGTATTTTGTCAATAATCTTGGAGGTCGTCTTAATTTTTCTAACGTGTTGTCCAGGAGAGTTTCCATTACAATATGTGCAATGACCGGCCGAGGCTTGCGATCCCATAGGCATTCCTTTTAATTGTAAGTACAAATTGTTTTCAAATTTGAAATATCTGTTTTCTTGAATACAAAATTTTATTATGTCCATAAATTTTGTTTGCGGTATTTTACTGTGTTTTTGTATTATTGTCCATTTGTTTTTAATTATATCCAGGGCTAGATCTGTCGGTATACTCGGAAATAATGAAATTACGTCAAATGAAATTAATCTTTCATCGTCGCCAATATATGTGTTGTTGATTTTTTCTTTGAATTCTTCTGAATTTTTTATGTTGTATTTGGAGTCTATTGTTATGATTTTTAATATGTCAATTATGTATTTGCATAGTGCATAGGATGGTGATCCGATGGAGGAGCAGATTGGTCGTAGAGGGGTTCCTTCTTTATGAATTTTGGGTAGACCATATATTCGTGGTGGTAAAGCTGTGGTGGTTGTCAACTTATTTCTTTCGATCCTTGAGATAAGTTCCATTTTTAATAGTTTGTCCACAATTTCGTTATTTTTTGTATGTAGTCTAGAGGTGGGGTCTTTCCTTAATGTCCTGTATGTGTTCATATCCTTTAATATGTCCTTCATTTTTTGGTTGTAGTCATCTTTCTTCATAGCTAACGTCTTGTTACCTTTGTCTGAGGTCAATATTAAAATGTCGTCATTTTCTTTAAGAAATCTCCTTCTTTGTCCCACTGTGTCTAGTATTGCACGATCAAATGCACTTTTTTTGTTTGATGTTTTGTGGTCTTTGATAAGCCAAGAGAATTGGGTTCGCGCCTCTTCTTGTTTCTCTTTGTCAATAATAGTTTTGAGGATTTCCTCTCCGTCCGCAATGTATTTTAAGAGAGGGAATTTATTCTTCTCTATTGGGAGCGCGAACTTTAGACCCTTCGCCAAAAGTGATTTTATTGCTGGCGGGAATTCGGTGTCCGTTTTGTTTACAAACCAATCAGCTGTTTTTTTGTTGTCTGTTAGAACTTTGCTCCGTTCCATCTGCAGTCTTTCTAGTTTCCTTATTTGTCTCATCTTGGTTGTTTTTGTTAGTTTTTTGGTAATGTTCTGCTCGCTCTCTATAAATTATGTGAAGTCGTTCGGGTCTAATTGTTTTTGTAATATCGTTCTCTTATCCTCTCTCTTTTTGATTAGTCTTTTTTGAATATGATGTTTGTGTTTGATTAGCAAGCTTAATATTTTCATATGGTAGTAATGTGTGTGTTTGTCCAGTAATTTGTTTATGTCAAAATGTATATCCTTATCGTCTGTAAACAATTTGTGGCTCCTGGTGCTGTCTTTTATGAATTTGGGTATTATTTTTGTCTTCCTACATTTTAAAAGAAATTTAATGTTTGTATTTAACTTGGTTAATTTAGTTGACGTCAGTTGAAAATTGTTAATCGTTGGTCTTGCTTTGTAGTAGTTACGTTTAATTTCCGCATATCCCATTTTGGAGTGTTATGCTATCGGCGTGCCTTCCGTTATTTTATATAGTTGGTTTTGGTTTTTTAATTGTTAGCCGGCTCGAGGTCAGGATGTTGAAAAAAAAACACAAAATTATTTCAATTTTGGTAATTTTGTCAATATATTTCGGTTGCACTTCGGCAACCGTCTTTAGGACAACTATAAAATAATTACAACGATTTTAATATTTTTAACAAACAGAAAACAATTTACATTTGACATACATTTAATTACACGTCTGCGTCCGGTGACGTGGAGTTGTTAACTAATTTTTTTCCTTTCCCTAGTAAGTGTCTATATAAATGAGCGCAATTGTCAGTGTCCGTTTTGTAGTTCATCCGTATGTCTGTAGGTGTTTTTATGATATGTAGCATTTCTATGGTGAATCGTTTGGCATAGTGTTGTTCTTGTGATAAAATACTCGCCTCTTCGAAGTTCGGTGAGTGATTACTCTTGGCACAGTGGGACATGAGTGCTGTTTTTTGCGCGCTAAGAAAAGTTTCAGTTTTTGTTGCTTTATATCTTTCGAAAACATTGATGCAAGAAATTCGGTATATACCGAAAAATGAGGAATTTCAAAGGTAATATACGTAAAAATATACATAAAAATCGGTGTTAACCTTGTTTAACAATTTGTAAAAAAGTCAAAATAATTTTTAAAGTATTTCATTTAGACCAATTATATTAATTATATTGATTAGCATTCGACAAGTTTAGAAGTTATAGCCGTGCAAAGTTTAGCTATCGTTGCGACTTTAAACACTTCCCGCTTAATAAGCAAATTATTCAAAAAGTCGTAGAACGCTCTATTTTTGTAACGACCTGCATAACACAACAAAAAAATTATTCAAGAATTCTAAAACGTCCTTAAAATTGTTGGATAAACTTTCAAAAAAGCCACAACGCTCGATCATGTTCAAACTTTCAAGATCCTTGTATTTTGGGGTCTTGTTTACGAAAAACCAAGTTAAAGTTTGCGACAAGACCGATTTCTTGGAAAATAACGGTAAGACCATTATTTTTTTTGTCAAAAGATCCTAATTTATGAACTTTATGAAAAAAACTGCAGATAAAAGTGTTAACTTTTTTGCGAAAGGAGAAAAATTAAGAAAACTTGAGCCTTAAAACAGTCATTTTAAAATAAGCGCAAATAAATGCTTAAATAAGCAATATAATGAACCGTTCTGGCATCACCTAACTTTTATCAATAAGTTACAAAACTATCGATTAAATGCTAATCTCAAAAGTTTTGATAAATTTTTTTTTTTCTCTGGCATAAAATTAGTTTAGATCTCCAACCTGAAGGTGTTTTTTTATAAAGTTCATGTTATAGGATTTATTGTCAAAAACCAAAAAAAAAAATTGTTTTTACCGTGCTAATCACAATGCCATAACATAATTGGTCCCATTTATTAGAAATTGTTAACAGCGATTTTTATTTTATTTATTACTTGAGATTCCTCAACTTGTAAGGATGCTCTATGGCCGAGGTACAGTTTTCAGTCGGTTCAGAAGTTCTTTACAAAATAAGTCGTTGAGATACTGGGCTAAAGAATTCTCTCATTTTAAGTAAACAGAGATTTTTTGGAAATTATCTTAAGGGCCTTCCGCCCACTTTGAAGCCAGAAGGAAGCTGCCGAGGAGCTTCAGAGTAGATATGATGTACACACACTCTACACTGTTTGTCAAGATAGTCTTAACCTGTGCTTTCCTACCTCCAGACGGAAAATTCCACGGGCTGGACCTTCGGGCGGTGCCGCAGCCAGATCTCTCGTAGGCTAGAGAAGTAAGTCAGCTGATGTGTGAAATATCAGGTATTGGGCTCGGCGGCGGGTTAAAAATTCCACGGGCTGGACCTTGGGGCGAGGCCGCAGTTGAAATTCTTGAGTATTAATACTGAACTACTCGATTGGTAAGGAAGATCTGGCTTTTCCACTAAGTATCGGGTTGCACAAGTATGGAAGGATCTAGCCTTTCCACTAACTACTGGTACACACAAGTAAGTAAGGATCTGGCCTTTCCACTAACTACTGGGATGCACAAGCATAGAAAAATCTAGCCTTTCCGCTTACTACCGGGTCGCACAAGTACGGAATGATCTGGCCTTTCCAATAAATACCGGCCCTTACAAGTACAGCAGGATCTAGCCTTTTCACTTAATACAGGGTCACACAAGTACAGATTTTCTAACTGAGGTTAATTTCGGTTGACTTTATTGCCCAAGTCGGACTCCGACCATCGGTTACAGTTCCCGCTTGTAATTATCTTATTATATCTGTATGATTTATTCACTTAGTTCACATTTATTTTCCATTTGTCCCTCAGGTTCACTGCACCGTCTCTATGGTTTTGAAATTAACCGTGTTTACACGCGCACTTGAACACCTCGTTCGAAAATATGTAGTAAAGAGAGCGAGCTCGGTCGCTGGTGACTGTGTTACTTACTTTTTGGGGTTTTCAGTTTATTCGATTATCTAGTATTTTGTGTGTCTATGCAAAATTTCGGTTGCCCCCTGCTTCTACCTACGGAGTTGCTACCCCGGGCGGGCGATTCGGAACCAAATTTATTCAAATTCAGATCAAATACGAACTTCTTGTCGAAGTCGGGGCAGCCCAACACTGGATCAGTGGTTAGACTCTGTTTTATAATCTCTAAGGCGAGCTGCTGTTAGGGTCCACAAAGCCACCTCCGACCCTATTTTAACAGAGTAGTTATAGGTTGTACCACGCCTGCGAAATTAGGTACGAATCAGCGGTACCCAGACGCCTTACCCAACCATTGTCGAAGTTCCTTAATGTTGGTAGGGCTTTCAGATTGGTGATAGACGCTGCATTGGAACCGTTTGGATTTCTTCGTCGCTAATCACGTGGAATGGATAAACAAGTTTCCGCATAAAGAACACGCACTTTTTGGGGCTCACCTTAAAATTTGCCATACATTGAGGGCGAAACCTGCAATGGCAAAACTCCTCAACGCCCCCGTGTCGACAGTAGCGTCCACCTATCGTCCTCCGAACAGTACGGTAGCCGTAATCAGACCGTTGTGTAATCTTAGCGACGCGTTTCTTGTGCTCGGGTCGCAGGCGTCCTGCCCCTGCGACCGAAATCCCATTCCCGAGGATTGGTACAGCCTCGCCTGAAATGTTTGACCTCGCCACATCTACGACAACATTCAACATTGGTTGCCAGATCTTACGATGAGTAACATCCTCTCCTCGCCGGCATTCCGGAAAGGATTCGTCGTTTGGCAAGGGTCTAGACTGTCGCGGGCAACGTCCCATATCTTAGGAGCACTAGCGCGACTCGATTCCAGCCGCTTCACGCTCTCGTATTCGGTCTCCATCTGCGTTAACTATGCTAACGTCGTGAAGTCACGTCGCCTTATATCCAATCGATATTTCGGCGCCATATTCTCGTAGACTCGGTAGACCTCTTCCTCTATGGTATATTCGGCCTGTTCCATGTTCGTTCTTAACTCAACTTAGATACTTTTAAACGTTTCGTTTACGCCTTGGAATTGAGCCCTGATCTCGTCTTCTAGCTCGTCTTCATTCGAAAGAAAGAAATTTAAGAAGCCTCGGCGTGCTGTCCCACCTTTTAAAATCTCGGTCATGGCACGAGGAACTTCTTCGCGGACGACTCCGCAAGTTGCTATCTTCTCTTCAAGCACAGCGATCAAGGTTAACGGATCGGAGTTTACGTAAAACCTCAAATTCCAATTATGCATTTGTTCGGATAATAAATGACGGGGAATAGTTACCGGGACCTCCAAACCCGGTGGGTCAAGAATGCCATTAGCCTCCAATGGCGGAACCAAGGTATCGTGCGGTGTACCGGGATGGAATCCGCGAAAGTCTCCCAGACGACGAGGCGCCGGCCATTGCCAAGATGTGCAATTGGTTAGCTTCGAACGCTTCGAGCCCTTGTACTAGTCTTACGCCTTTGCCTTGTCGATTGGGGCTGGGGGCCCGTGAACTGTAGTGATCCTGCAATTGTGTGAGGCGTTTCTACACGGTTTCTGGGAACCACCCTGAATTCACCAGCGTGCTCCTCCTGTGTTTTTTAAACTTTACTAATGTTTATTAACTGTCCTTGGCTCGAATCGACTCCTCAGGATAATTTTCTTTTAGTTGGTCCTTAGGCCACTTTGATGTTTTTTACACAATTTTGGGTAATTATCTTAATGGGCCTTCCGCCCACTTTAAAGCCAGAAGGAAGCTACCGGAGAGCTTCAGCCCAGTCTCTTAAAGGCCAGAGAGGTTAGTCAGCTAATGAGTGGAATATCGAGTATTCGCACGTCTGCGGTTGGACAAGTATGCAAGGATCTAGCCTTCTCACTAACTAAGGGGACGCACAAGTATGGAAAGATCAGGCCTTTCCACTAACTACTGGGAGACACATGTATGGAAGGGTCTAGCCTTTCCAATAAATACCGGGTCGCACAAGTACGGAAGGATCTAGCCTTTTCAATAAATACAGGGTCACACAAGAACGGATTTTTTACTGAAATTAATTGCCACATTATATCACACGCGTGCTGTTGATTTCATTACCCGAGTCGGAACCCGACTACCGATTACAGTTTTCTCTTGAAAAAGGGGGAAGGGAATAAGATAAAATAATAAACAGCGAGATAATTTATCTTATTATCTGTATGATTTTTTATGCGAGCTCTCTCGCTTTTGGCTGTATTACGTTTTCCCTGTGTCCTACTTATCGGGATTTTCAGTGTATTCGTTTATCTACTTACGTCTACTTACGGAGTTGTCACCCCGGACGGTCGGTTTAGAACCCAACATATTCGAAATCAAGTCAATCTTAAAAATGTTTTTTTTGACTCATTGTCACTTTTCTCTTACAGTCTACAATCTAAATAAGAAATATGAACTAAGAACAAAAATATAAAAGAAAATAATCTTCAGAGGTTTATATCTTAACCTAATAAGAATGTGGCGGACTAGTCGTCAGATTGGGTCATCACAATTTTTTGGTATATAACAAAATTTTCTGCATAAATTTTTTCGAAAGGTTTTATTGGGCTTATAACACTACATTGCTGGCCTCATTCATTGCTCATTTTTTTTTTAACTATACGAATTAACGTAAGTGCGGGCAAGACAAACGTATGACGATCCCAATAAGCAACGAATGAAGAAAATTGACAGAACCCTATACCCGATAGTAAAATACTAGACGGAACTGGGTAAAACATAACATTCGATAAAATACAACCGGAACTGATAAATCAATGAGCAAAATTATATTTAAAAAGTACAATTTTGTTTATTCAAGGCGAACAATGTAAAGTCATACCCGTATAGGCAACAAAACCTCAACTTGAGTGTCAGTTTAGAAAAGTTACCGCATTCCTGGCAAGAATTTCCTACTAAAATTATGCACCATCAAGTTGGTGAGGAAAATGTTATAAAAATGGTTTCATGTTAAAGGAAGAAACATTTTCACATATTAATTATTTTTTAAAATTAAATTTAAATATGTTCATGATTCATGCAAACTAATATGAAATCAGATACTTTGCAAAAAAGTGAGCAAGATGTAAGCAAATATCTAAAAATCAACAAAGTTATGAACAATTGAATCTTTCATGGTGAGCCATACAACTTTCTCGTTAAATTATTTATTCTTAACTTGGGAGATTAAAGTAGAATTTCGAAAATAATTGTTTGCCGCCCGCATACAAAACCACTTAACAAAAGACATCCAATTATGGCGTATTTTAAAAGAAAAAAAAATGTTGTCAATTAGATGGTTGTAATAAGTGTTAAAAAAAAACTACGTGGCAACTCGGTGCCACCAATTTTTTTGGGTTAAGAGGACAGTTCTTTTTTTTTTTTAACGGATTTTTTTTGTTACGCTACATTAAAGTCACGTTTGCGTAGAATGTGTGTGTAAAAGAATTTTTCGATACGATCAATTTTTCTCGTACGAAATTATTCTCGTACTATGTTTCGTGATAACTGGTCAAATAGGAATATTCTTTTATAGCATTTGTTTTTAACTGTCCATAACATTGTCAATTTACGTCAAAATCCTGTCAAATTAGCAATATTCTCTAGAAAACCTTATCAATTTTCCGAAATGTTAATCATTACACATATCAGTTCCCCACTTGAATCGATGTTTTGCGTGCACGATCGACGCGATTTTCCATTTTGAATTTCGGCAAGATACAACATTTACAGTTACAAGAGTTTACAATCACCACAGTATGTTCCTATGTCATTTCAATATCCCAACAACACACTTACACTTTTGCAACACATTGGTCAAAATAAAACAAACACATATAAATATAAAACAAAGTTTAGTAACTTCTAATTTACATACCTTGACAATTATTTTCCATTATCAAATTTAAATGTTTGATTCATTTAATATTGGAGTCGCGAGTTGTTCAATTTTACCCGCACTTTTTTGCTAAATCAAAATAACACTTTAAAAATGAACAAAACATCAAACGTATTCCGAGGAAAAAGTTACAACATTTTACTATACTATCTAACTATTACGGATTAACAAAAAAAAAAACCGCATTAAATTATTAAACAACAAATAAAATCATTTATGCCAAAAATTTTACCTTTGGACTATACATTGAATTATATATATCGAAAAAGGCACACTTGGTTGTTTGATAAACATAAACGTTAATATAATATTAAAAATTACATTGACATGAAATTTGGCCCAGATGTCATTAACAGTCCTGCCAACTCAAGAAAAAATAACTAGCCCGAAATGTAAGGCCCGCGAAGTTTAAATTGTAGATTCACCTTTTTTTGCCCACAGTAGGATATTCTTGATCAGAGTTAATAGCCGAGTTCATGTAGCCACTTCAGTGTGACTGTCCGTCCGTATAAACGTCGATACCTCTGAAACTATAAAAGGTCAAGATTTGGGGTTTGACATGCAGAATCTAGTTACTCTTACGCAGCGCAAGTATATATCAAACATGGCAAAGCTCACTCCAACTGGAGTATTACAAATTTAATATTGTTTATTTATTTCGGGTATTTCACAAGGTTTCAAGTTAAACAATCAAAGAACTATATTCGGGTTTTACGACCTTCTTTGTCAATCATTCGGCACCAACTGAACTTGGCGCAATATCTTGGCTCGAAATTTTGGTGGAAGAGAGTGATGGATATATTGAAATTACTTGCTTGGTTGTGAAATCTATTCTCCTAATATAAATTATCCTCATCCCACAATCGGCCATCCTGAATCTTCATTCGCCTCTGAATTCCCTTGCAGAGGGAATTTTAGTTTCAGTCAGATGTTTGCAACGCAGTGAAGGAGACATTTCCGACCCCATAAAGTATATATATTTTTGATCAGCATCACTACGAGAATCGATCTAGCCACGTCCGTCTGTCCGTTCGTTTGTCTGTCCGTTTCTACACAAACTAGTTTCTCAGTTTTAAAGCTATCTGCATGAAACTTTTCCAAAAGTTGTCTTTCTCTTGCAGGTAGTACGTAAGTCGAAACGAGCCGGATCGGACGACTATAGCATAAAGCTCCCATAGGAACAATCGGAAAAATATATAAAAACAAGAAAGGAAGCAAACTTCGGCAAGCCGAAGTTCATATACCTTGCAGCTATTGCAAAAATTAAATATTCTTCAAAACATTAAAATTATGATTTATTTGCGTATATGCCTAAAACATTTCGATCTAATCCAGTCAAAATTTTAAACGGGCTATACTTGGTAGTTCGAGGTGGAGTTTATTATATGTTGAACTCTGTCTGCGTGGCGATACCAATTAGCTGGGTTTTCTTGGCATATTTTGCTCAACATTGGTATCATGCCTGTGATGGTGTGAAGTAGTTTAATTCCTTTTCGGCTGCAGTACTCCTTGAACAGTCCAGAAGTGAATGCAGTTCCCCTGTTAGTAAGGATTCGGCGAGGGTGGCCAGCAACTGCTTGATTCTCGAGATTTTCTATAACTTCTTCGGATCCCGTAGATTTTTTTGGATAAAGCCAAACAAATTTGGAGAATCCAGCCACGATCGCCAAATCCATCCAATGTGACTATATTTCTTCTTCGTATCGGTCAGAACCCAACGTGCCCGATATGATAGGTTCTTGAGCCTTGCCAACGGGACTGAGTTAGCCGTTCTTCTTTCCTCCCTTGGGCTCAATGATCAGACATTCAACGCTTCCTTTGACTACTCTTTCGACTCTTTGCTGGATTGAAAAAACTCTTTTCTAAATAGTGAACAAACTTGTTTGCAACGCTTATGATTTCCTCTTCCATTGAGTCAGAAACAACCAGTAGTTCGTTAACTGCGTCTTTGTAAAGGATGTTATTCTTCAAAAAGAAATCTTCGTAAATGTCATTGCTAATCAAAAGGGATTTAGTTTTGTGGGATCTGCGATCAAAAAGAATGACAATCGGCTTAGTGCATCCACGTGCCTCATTTTAATTCCAGCTCTGTGGAGCACCATGGCCCATCTTGTAACTCGCGGTGGTAGGGCCTTTCTAATCGTCATTGCAAAGGCGTCACAGTCGTTTACCACTTTTAATCGCATTCTGAGCATGTAGGCTCTCCACTTTGTCTGATCGCTAGAACCTCAAGTTTGTAAGAACTCTATTTTTGTTTACACGTGTTTGTCTTCCGACTCAACTGTACACGGTAAAACTGTTGGTCCTCGGAGTCCATCTTCATTAAAACTCCACCAAATCCATGCTTGCTTGCATCTGTATGCACTTTAGTTTTTGACAGCGGATCAAACAGTTAAAGTACTGGTGGTGATACCAGCCGTTGCTTCAGGTACTTGAAGGAAAATAACCTTCCTCTGTGAACGTTAAATTCCTGTCGTCCTTTCTATTATTTTTCTCTAGCAGTAAGTCGCTCAATGGTTTTGCTGCTAAAGCATAGTCTTTCATAAATTGCCGCATGTATGACCCAAGTAACGCTGCAAAGCTTGTCTGCTTTGAGGAGTTGGAAAGTTACGATTTCTTAAGTTTTCTTGTTCGTTGATGCTATGGTTCCGTTCTCGATGGGGTAGCCTAGTGTAGCAAGCGGAGTATATGATTTTAGTTCTAATATAATTACATAAATATATCCATTGTATGTGCACATACAAATTATTTCAATTCTTATTTAGTTACATAAATACATACATTGTATATGCACATACAAATTAACCCACGACTGCCTCTCACACCAGCAAGCCGTCTCGTGGTATATACAAACATAAGGCAAATATGCCAATGCATGGAAGTTATCCAACCAGTAAAAGCAGGCCTCGTATGGCTATTATAAACAATAATTTCAAACTCTGGATTTGCCTTTGGCTTTGGGGTCCGATCTTGGTTCCCCAGCTAAGTTAAGCAAATCAAAACATGAGTAAAGATCAGAGTCCATTCGAAGCCCAATCAATTGCGCGTTTTGCGTTTAAGTTCCCAGCAAATTGTATCGGTCAGCATAATTGAATTTCACAATGAGATGCAACAGTTTCATCTTAAGCTTTTAATCTAAACACAAATTGAAGTTCTAAAGTTCAAAAAGAAAAGCTCACGGCCGAGGTTCATTGGAACAGACTAAGGAATGAAGGGCAGTATTATTTTGATCGAGACCGCGATCGGTTCTCAAGTATTAAAAGTGCTTAACACCCAAAAATTAAAAATAATAAAAATAATCCTTTTTTAAATCATCTTCAAACAAAGAATTTAATTTGTATATATTTCCATCGCTGCTCAATATTGCTCGTAGTTTTTAGAAATATATGTTTCTGAATAAAAGTCAGTCTTGAATACAACTCTCAACGGCTAAGTTCATTATTTATCGGTTACAATTGTATACTAGGAAATTGATTTTAATCATAAAAAAAATAAGCTATTTCCCATTTGATGCGTAGTCCTGCCTTCGAAGCTACTTTCAAAACTTTTTCCAGCAGTGCCTCGTTTTAATCCCTACTTGGCACGGTTATATTGTCCATTTTCTTATCAGTGCAGGAAACCTTTCAAATTTATGCATTTCATGTGTTTAATATTGCTTACATTTTTTATTAATGCATCTGACATGTTTTCTGTTGATATAAGCTACTCCTTAAACATATTTCCGCGCGTGAAACACGCTTTGATTATCGCTATGAGTCATAATTGGTGGAACTTCGCCAAGACCCATCTCGCCCCACAGCTTACGAATATATGCTGCTTCCTTAGCTGCTGAAGAAAGGGCACATACTTAGCTTCGGTTGTGCTAAGTGATACCAGGGGTTGCTTCTTAGACTCCCATCTGATCGCTGCTCCTGCTACCAAAAACGTCCAGCCGGTGAAGGATTTCCGGTCGCTGTTATCTCCAGTCCAGTCAGAATCTAGGTAACAACAGTCCGTTGATAGTTGACCTGGGATGTCTTCGAACCCTCCAGGTACCTCAAGATTCGCTTCACCATGTGCTCTTAATGTGGTCTGAGTTCTGTTGAGCCAGCTTCACCACAAAGTGAAGTATATCTGGCTTTGTAGTTATAGCCAAATACATGGACGGCCCTATCAGGGACTGATATTCAACCTGATTTTCTCGCAAGAACTCCTTCTCGTTGCATTGGACCTAATAGCGCGCTTCAAGGGGTAGATTGGACGACTTACAGTTTTGCATTCCTTAGTCATCCTAAAAGTCCTCTATGTACCGCTTACGGCCCACCGAACGCTGCCAGCTTCGCCATCGCGATCAATTTCTATTCCTAGGAAATGTTTAAGGGTAATATCAACAACAACATCGAACCTTTTTGATATTATTTACTTGATCTCGTCCAAGTCAGCTTTCGTGTCGCTCACTACTATGAGGTCAGGAAACTAATCTGGAGACCTTCACCATGTTTGTAGATCGCTTGGGCATGCTGAGAACTCTGCTCCAGTATGACATCGTTCAGTTTGCCATTCCACTCTCGACCACTTTGTTTTTAGCCGTAGAGCGATTTGTGCAGCTTAAGGACCTTAAGGACTCTAGCTGCATTTCGCCAAGAAATCGCTCAGGTAGCCTTATATACACCACGTCGTGGAGTTGACTGTTGAGATAAGCAGAAGATACCACGTTCGACCGCTACAGCAACAATCTACCTAATTGATGAATATCTTGCCACTGTCGAAATCGTCTCAAAATAATTGATGGCATTTTTTTTGTCCACAGCCCTTTGGGACAAACGCTTCACGTTGCCATTTTTATCCCGCTTCACCGCGTAGACCCACTTGCATCCAATAGCCTTCTCGCCTTCAGGTAGATCAACAAGCGTTCAGGTTTTTCTGTCTTTCAGACTAGCCATCTTTTGTTTTATGGAATCCATCAAGTCCTCTGCGTATTTGGAAGTAAGTGCATCTTTTACGCTTGTTGGAACATTAACATCATAATGCGTTATGACATCGATAGTCTGGTACACTTTTCTCGGACTCCCACGCCGGGAAAATCGCACAATTCAGGATTTCCCTGGACCTCGCGTATCTTTCGGCAGCACCTCTGCTTCTGCAAGCAATTCCGGTTCTGGTAGTACCTCTGCTTCAAGCATCAACTCTGCTTCCGACAGTACCTCTGCATCATGAAATTCTAATTTCTAAAAACAAAGGGGCGGCAAACGAGCAAGGCTCTTGAAAGAACGAGCGGTGATCATCGGGGACTTGAAGGAAGGAAGACCCCAAACGGAAGAGGACAAATTGAAACGGCGACTAAAGGAATTAAGTTGCCTTTTCCACCGGGCGAAGAAGAAGCAGCGGGCTTAGTAATTAGTTCACCGCTTTAATTTTTTTAGGACTTGCAGCACGTTTTCGCGGGGTGCGATAACTAAATCTATTAACAATCTATTTTTCCCAAAAACTCATGTACTAACATAAAACTTTTGATGTAAACTTAATATAAGTAAAGCTATTGTAACTTGTAAATTGCCGCTATGTAAACCAAAAGTTGTGCACTTTGTTAACCACATCATCTAAAGACTTACATCCCACATAATCACCCTTACACTTATAAAAATTTCAATCAATAGAGCCTATTTAAAACAAAAAAATGGGCCTGTGGAGTTCAAAAAAAGCAGAAGTAAAAGAAAATTCGGCTAATATCCTAAATAATGTAGTTGTTGACAACACTCCTCTTTTTACATCCATATACATTTTTTTAATATTAATAACTGTGACTCTGTTAATACAAGTAGTGCTTAAAGTGCATTACGTTTATAAAAATTTATCAAACGGGAACATATGTATAGAGATAAAACTTAAAAAAAATTCTAAATACAAATATATTTATCCTATGAAATAAAAAAACGATTAAATATACACATAACACTTTGAACATGTACTCTGTATCTTTGGTTACTTCAGGAAATTTAAATAGATTACTTATATTTTTATCAAAAAATTTAAATATTTAATACAGATCCTGAAAATTAAGGAACAAATTTTATTTTATACTCGCAGTACAGAGAAATGTCTAGAGAGAGTAAATATAGATTACACAGATTTTGTTAATAGAAGTAGGTACATTTTAGGAAAGCTAAATAAATCCATTACCAAATATGATTTTGAATATAAGTACATGGAAGAATTTGGCTTACAGTTTTCACCATTGATAAGCTACCCAAGCACCCAAAAGGCAATAATATTATCAACTATTCCTGAAGTGAATGTTGAAGCTGTTCCCGACCGCAATGAAATAATGGGAAAAAACATTCAATTCAAAATCAGCATTAATATTGCTAAGGCTAATGAGAAGCAAATGGTTAAGATTAGAAAAATTCTTTGCTGATAAAAAGACCGAGATTTTAAGAAGCTATAAGTGTGATAACAAAAATACACACATAAGGAAAGAGACGCTCAAAAACATTTGGACGAAATTATCATAACCGCCAAAAAAGTAAGAAGAGCGTATCTACTTGCCATGAAAGTCAAATGTAGTTATATATAATAAGATTACATATAATAAAAAAGCTATCCATTAATATGAGATAGTAATCCCTATTCCAGAGAACTTTAAAGACCCAATAGAGGCCAATTTAACAATTGACCACACGATAACTCGTTGGCTGATATTTTGAAGAAAGGCACCTGTGAAGATATCTTGGGGTTCGAAATAAAGGTGGATCCAGAAAACATTAATAATTTTGCTTGGCAGAGGCAACAATGGCTCATTGGAGAGGAAAACACAATAGCGGCAATTGTTGCGAAGCTGAGTAAATCAGTCAAAGGAGAGTCGGTTGAGGTTTTGTCAGCCAAACTCATGAATACTTGAGCAGATATAATTATATATATTTAGCGTCTAAATATAACATTAATAATATAACAATAACAATAATTATAAGCTGCTTCATGCAAGCGGGAACGTTCGCAAATATGAACGCAGCGGAAACTAAATTTGTCAATAGTTGTACCGAAGCTACAGGACAGTCAAACGCCGTATTATTTTATAATAACCGGTATAACTATAACACTTACAAAGGAAACAACACATACCGGAGCAGAGGCCGTGGCAATTACAATACCGTGGTAACTTTCACAACAATACCACATTGCAAGGCGTCCACAAGAGACCCCCTTGTGGGGTCTCAGCCTCACTTATTTTATAAGAGTAAAAAATGAAAGCACAAAAACAGAATTAACACTATTAGTCGACAAAGGAGTCGAGATCTCTTCTCTCAAAAATTGTAATAATGAATATTTGGATATTGATACGTCAAAGATTTCAAGTTAAGCAAAAATCAGAATTCCGAAGGCTCGAAAAAGAGGCCGGGGTGTACAAAGTCAAACAACTAAAAATGGCACCAAGCGCACTGATTCTCGAGTCAGTAACATTAAACAAATTTAAAGAAATGGGCAGAAGTACTCATTATAGATAAAAAAGAGAATTGAGAATAAAATCAATCTTATCAAAGTTTCATGGTGATCCTATAGAAGGAGGACATACAGGGATAACTAGAGCCCTGTTTTAAATAAGGAAACAGTACTACTGGCCAAATATGACCAAGACCATTTCTTAATATATAAGAACTTGTACAAAATGTCAACAGGCGAGAACAACAATTCCTACAAAGACACCGATGACAACAGCACAAACTTCAGCTTAGGCTTTTGATACTTTACTAGTGAATAATATTGGACCATTACCACGCTCAGAAAACGGAAACGAATACGCAGTCACCATAATTTGCGACCTCACCAAATATAATTGGTACCATAGTCCCAAATAAAAGTGCAGGTACCGTTGCCAGGGAAATATAAGAAAATTTCATACTCCCTTATGGTCCAATGAAAACCATTTCAACGGACATGGGTATAGAGTATAGAAACCGCCTTATAACCAAGTTATGCAATATATATGAAAATAAATAATATTTCATCGACTGCACACCACCATCAAACCTTGGGGACTATAGAGCTTTCTTTCATATATTTCTAGTGACAAAAGTGATTGGGACATATGGTTAAAGTACTTTTCCTACTGTTTCAACACCACAACTTCGGTTATGCATAATCATTGCCCTTATGAGCTTTTGTTTGGAAGAAAATACATCTAAAAAAAAGTAGCATAGATCCAGTGTATAACATAGACGATTACGCTAAAGAAGTAAAATTTATGTTAGATTCAGCATACGATCGGGCACGACATATGCTTGAAAACAAAGGCAAAGCGGAAAACGCTTTACGATCTTAATGCCAAAGATTTCGATCTGGAAATTGGTGACCAGGTTTTACTGAAAGATGAAACCATCCACAAATTAGATCGAAATTATTTAGGACCACTTAAGGTCATAGGTATAGAAGATAGAAATAACGTTAAAATCATATACAATAAGAAAAAACAACTGACGATGGGCGACGCGATCTAGTGATTCATTGCTTAAGAAATATCGATAGTGGGCTTATAAGTTGGAGATGAGGCATGGCAACAAATTTGAGTCCTAACGATCCAGCAACATCCCACCCACCGTAAAGCGACTGTGGTGTTTTACCTAGAACATCCAATACTGCTAGCATAACATCGTTGATAAAGAGCAACCCGCTATCGAACGCCGATTTACTATACTGCAGGTATGCAGTAGGCAACATTGGCTAGATAAGCTGGCAAAGGTTCCGAAAAGTTTAACGGCTGAAGTGCAAATTTTAGGTATTTTTTCTGCAGCCTCTTAATTCTATTGATATGAACAACACCTGTCGGGTTCCAAATAAAGGAAACATATTCCACTCTTGAACGCACAAATGCTGAGAACACAGTCCTTAAAAAGTAAAAAGTAAAAAGTTTCTTTTGACAAATCCCAACATTGCATATGCCTTCGGCAGAACATGGATTATATGGTTAATAAACAAAAATGTACTGTCGAAGAGGACCCCAAGATCCATAATCTCAGTAAGTGCAGAGAGTGAATGGCTATTAATAACATATGTAGAAAGAATATTTAAGATACATTTACTATAGCGAACAACATAACACTGATTTTGTTGAAGACCGATTATAGCAAATAACTGTCATTTAAGGAATTCACTGGCATGTATATTTTAAGGTCATCCGCATAAAGAAGATACTTGGCAGATTGAATGCAGAAACAAATATCATTAATGAAAAGCAAAGGACCAAGAGAACTGCCTTGAGGAAGACCAGAGGTTGCTTCATAAAAGTTAGAAACAAACCTGCTGACTTCATTATGATAGGATCGGGGTGCCAAATAAGAAGAGATCCAATTTAGAAAAGAGCCGTGAATACCAAGCTTAAAAAATTTTGCTTGCAAGGCAGAGTGAGAAACCTTATCAAAAGCCTTGGCTAAATCAGTATAAACTGAGTCCACTTGGGAATGTAACTCAAAGGCTTGAATGCAATGTTTAGCGAAAATAGCTAAATTCGAGGTCGTAGAACGTACCAGACATGAACCCGTGCTCATTAGGGTCAATCTAAGTACGTATCAGGAAGGATAATTTTTTAACTACAATTCTCTCGAATAGCTTTGCAATATTGCTTATTTTAGCAATAGACCTGTAATTAGAAACCTCAGACTTGCTTCCGCCTTCATGAACCGGTAGAATTTTGGCAATTTTCCATCTAGAAATAAATTTACCCTGAAATCGCGAAGACGAGAAGATCATCTTAAGGGGTTGAAGAAGACTGTGATAAAATTTTTAAAGAAAAAAATAATAAACTCCATCTATGTCCGGCTTAATGGAGTCGTCAAATTGCGAAATAGCTTATTTCAAGGGAACCAATATTACAAATTTCTGGAGTATTATTTAAAATTTGCTGGTCATTCCAGTCACAAGCAGGCTCAAAATTGGCCGAAAAAAAGGAAGCAAATAAGTTTGCAATAGTTGTCCCAGAATTAGCTGTAGTATTGTTATATGACACAGTTGACGGTATGGAAGAGTAAGATTTCTTTGAATTAATAACACAGCCAGAACACATTTGGATTTGACTTTAAGCTATTTTCAATGTCGAAAATGTATTGATTATATAGAAATTTATTAAGAAACTCAAATTCCCGCTTATGTTGTCTATATCTATCACGATCCAATGTATTACCCCATCTAATGAACCGTTTGTAGAACTTATTTCTTAGCTTTTTATATTCTAGAGACCTTTTGTATACCAAGGAAGCCTATAGGAACCCCGTACCTTGGTTGAACAAGTGCTGTCAAGAATATTTTTTAAAGCGACAAGAACGTTATTGTAGTTGGTCTCAATGCAAGCATTTGATAGCAAGGAAATCCAATCCATAGACGTGAGGCAATCACTTACGGCAACCAAGCTGGCATGATCAAAATTATACATAGGAATGAAGTTAACAACTGGTAAGCAATTATTAAATTCAATATTAAAGCATAAGAGCTCAAAATGAACATCACAAATAGAAATACTAAATTCAGCAAGTCTTACCGAGGAATGAACAATAGAATTGATGAGTATTAAATCTAGTAGCCTATGCAAATCATTAAAAATATAATTTATCTGGGTGAGGCCCATACTATAACAATCATCGATAACGACTAATTCATGTGGCTGGTGCACATTGCCAGGCACCATAGCATGGGATTGCGGGTCGCATGACCATACAACAGTTCCCAAATTAAAATCTCCTGTCACAACGAGACCAACAGAGTCATCTATGCTGGCATGTAGGCTGGCAATGTTATTCATATGCGCCTGATAAAGCGTATAGTCACTTCCATGCGGAATATAAGAAGCAACTATTACAGTCTTCCCAGACAATCCAGATACCTCAACAGCCAACTGGTCCAGAAGAGAGTCCTCATTTGAAAGTACAGCTGCGCAGCAGGAGAAGGTACGGCGGACAGCCACGATGACGCCTCCACCTCTCCCACACTTCATTCTGCTGAAGTCTTCTTGCTATAGACAAGGAATAAATTAGTATCGAAGAACTCATTGGAGTTGAAGTTGGGGTTGAGCCAGGTTTCAACCAATATTATTATGTCATAACCACTGTTGGAAGTGCTCATGAAGACGGACTGAGTTTTAGTTCTCATTCCAGGTATGTTTTAAAAATAAATTTTAAGGCAATTAGTTCAAATTCTTCTGTCTGATGAATTCTCTGATACTGTTGCCATAGCTTTATAACGGAAGTCATGAAATGGTATCGTAAAATCCACATCTAGCCTTTGCTTCGCAAGTCCAGAAAAGCCAATCGGAGTCGTACGTATTGGTAGTGGGAGATTTTCATTACGAAGGTTATAGTTGTAATCCATTAGCACAATCGTAGAAGACCAACTTGCAGATACTTCCAGAGTCGGTGAGTGCCCTTGGGTGCGCAATGCAGAAAGCTCATCATCAAAGAGAGGCAACAGAAAAGAAACTTGCGGAGAGAGCAAGCGTCCGTAAAAAGTAAGATTTTATAATCCACCGTTGGCAACCATGCGGAAGTGAGCGGAACTCCAAAAACACCAGTAAGCCATCCAAACGTCGGCCGAAGCGCCGATGCAGCGGGAGGTGAAGGGAGCGCAACTCGGAAGAGAGCGCTGTATAGAAGCGGACCCTTTTCAAGTAAGGAGCTGCATAAAGAGAAGGGCAAAGTCATCCGATTTCGTTGTTGTTGCAAATATAGGTACGAAGAGAGTGATAATCAACGCAATCGCTCAGCCATCCACGAGTAAAGCGAAGCAGCGAGGCAACAGGAGATGGATAGAGCGCCAATATGAGGAGCGCACTACTATCATATGCACTGGGTACATCAGAAAAAACAGCCGTCAAGAGCGACTGAGTGTATGAAGTTGCATGATGATGAGAGAGCGAAACTCCGAAGAGAGCGCCGTATTGTTGTTGACGCGAAAACAGCTGCGGCTGCGCGCCTTGATTCGAAAGAACGATGTAGAGGGCGAGCGGCCTAAGCACCAGCTTATGCATTTGTTGTTGGTGATGAAGTTGAGAGCTGCAGATATAAATGATGCACGAAAGTGAACCGGTAATGACGTCAGAGCCAGTGACGCCGATTACTGGGGGTTTTTGATGGAAGCTTGGCAGGAGTAGATGTACGCAATGGTTCTCCACCCAATGTGTCCACCACGGTAGACTCCAAGTGCTCTCTCTCCCTGTGGATGAATCGGCTCACCTAAACTGGTTGTGGCCATAAATCACCGCTGAAGACAGTCTGATAATACTGCTCCGGGACTCCAAGCTTAAAGTTAATGAACTTCAGTGTACTAAGATCTACCTCTCTTTTTGTTAATGAATAGCATGATATGCCATCAGAATTTACATTTAACTTGTCAGAAACAAACTTGCACAGCGCCTCTGGCTTTGTGTTTACAGCGAATTTGCCAATATGCAAAAATCTTTTGCTGGGCAATACTGCAAGTTAATCACAAGCGAGCGCCGAACCAATAATATGCTTCTTGTTCTTACGATTCGTTTTATTTTTCTTGGAGACAACCATAAAGCCCTCTGTGGGAGGACACAACGGGATTGGTATGATGGAAAGTAGATGAAGCCGGAAGTTTATTGGCAACTTTTTCCTTCTTCTGCTTGTTGGTGTTAACATTAGCCGGGGCCTCCACAGATTCGGGAAAAGCGATTTAAAACTTTGTATTTAAATGCAAGTATAGGCTTTTAAGTTCACGAAGTTCTTTAATGATTTCGTCTGTTTTTGAGTGCGAATCATTGCTCACTACGCAGCTATCACATTGCCATAATAGATTCGGCATAATAGTTAGCAATTTTATTGCCTCTTCAGGCAAGTTAACACAAGAAGTGTGGAAAGTGCGGTGACAAAGCGATGACATCGAACCGCCTCAAAACCGCAAAGTTGCGCATGCGTAACGGCAACATTGCACTCAGAGCACTGTAATGGGATCATAACGAAATGAAAAACGCGTCTGCTCGCAACGAAAGCTGATCAGAGACTGGAATTGGTTGTCCCGGGGATAAAATTATTGGGCGTTAAAGGCTCCGGATCATCTATGTTAACGGGTAGATTAGTCAAAGGACGGCTATTTACTATATTTTCAGCCTCAATAAGCAAACTCCTTAGGGTTTTGACGTGAGGCGCTTTTTCCTTGAACGTAACGCTCAAAACTCGCTTAGTAGATCTTACCAAGCGTTCCCAGCATCCACCGGAACTGGGATTTGAAGGGCAATTAAACTGCCAATAGAATGCTTTATTTGACATTTCCGATTTAGTGTAAACCCATTATCATTATCTGCTCCAACGAAATTTGATCCCATGTCCTATCGTATAGTTATAGGAACACCTTTTCTATTAACGAAGTTCCGTATACTGCAACCCATATTTTTTCTTTCCGCCTTCCGATGCTAATCATAACCGGACCAAAGAACTCTATTCGAAGATAGTTTGAATCGGCTGATATCAAAAAATGTGGTATGAACGTTCATGGTAGTTTTACGCCTTCAATGCTGTCATCTGATGAAAAAGTGATGTCTATTATTGGCCAAGAATCCTTTTCAGCAAGCAAAAACTCTGAACCGTCTATCCACTCACTATCAACAATGTATTTTGGACATTTGCTGGACTTTGTTGCCTTGTCTGCTGTGTTTAAATGCGTTGGGACCCAGCGCCAGTCACTTACTGATGTCGTTTCCAAAATCTCGCTTACCCGATGCGCAAGGAAAGGCTTAAACTGTCGATGATCTGATCGAATACAAGAAATGACTGTTCTAGAGTCTGACCAAAGCGCTGACCTTTTTGCGTTTATAATGACTTTCTAAAATTGTTTTCATTAGACGCGTACTTAACACCGCTGCTTGCAGCTCAAGTCTGGGAATGGATAGCAATTTTAACGGAGCGCACCTGGTCTTTCCGGCAATAAAGGTCAGTTTAACACCTTCACTACAAAACACGCGCCAATATGCTACAGCTACAAGGACCTGTTCGCTCGCATCCACGAGAATGTGCAATTCGATATTATCTTTGACTGACAAAAATTCTTGCAAATAGTATCTATTTAGTTGAAATTGTTTTGCTTGCTCTAACTGAAGGTCTCAAAGCTTACATTTGTAAAATAAATTTTCCTCTAATATGTCAATCCAGTGTATCCCAGATCTCCAAACATCTTGGGTCAAGATTTTTCCGTGCATCATTAGGTCTGCTAACATTCCAAAGGGAATATAAACGGACATAACTAGACTTAGCAGTTGGCGTTTAGTAGGGCACTTCATGCCTCTCACAATTTCCTAGTCGAGACAGTTAAGCTTGAGATCGAATACTTATCAGACTGATTATCCCAACACATTCCTAAAATCTTATCCGTTGATTCGCTGTTAATTCAAACTGATTGTTGTATTCGTTTGGAATTAGAAACAAAACCTCTCAGCTGAAACTTTCCCAAATTATGGATCCGTTTGACTTCCTGCCTGATCTGAAAGGCTAAAGAGTCGTGCACATAATGCTTTGTTTGAAGGGCATCGATTATTTCTTCCCTGTAACTTTTGGCATTTTGTGCGTTAATGTTCTTTATGTGTTGAGCACAACAGGGTATGTGTCGACGTGGGCATTTCGATTACCATGTCTCCAAAGAAACCTCAACGATTCCCGATCTTCTCTACGAACTTGAACTTGCAAGAACATTTCCTTAATGTCAGCACATACTGCAACTTGGCCTTGCCTGAATTTAAAAAGAATCGTCAATGGTTGGTTTTCCTCAGGTTCTTTTAAAAGCATGCTATTTAGAGGAATACCGTTGATCTTAGCTTGTTTATGTTTACGATACCGAAGTGAGTTAAGTACCATGTTCGTGGTCCAACAAGAGCGGCTTCACGATCAGACATTTTTACCGCGTATCCTTTATCATATGCCTTTATTTTCCCGAGTCCGTTCATTTTGTTTTCTACGCTCTGTAGCCTCTTAAAAGCCATTTTTTAGTTGTCCGGGAATTTAATCAGATCTTCTTTCCAAAGAAGACCAGTTTCATAACATCCATCTAGTCGTTTAGATGTGTTCTTTAATATATCCCTGGCTCTAGATATAATTGCAACCCTGTTTAGGGTTGTCTTCCTTGGAACAAGCGTGTAAGACTACAGAGCATAGCGATGATCCATTGCCTGGGTCATCGGTGGAGACATAATTAACTGCAACTATGTTAGTATACACTTTTAATGTGTGCTATTAAGTGAAAGTTATTGATTCCAACAAAATTCAAAGGATCTGAATCTGTATATCCGTTTATGGGGTATTAAGGAAACTAATACTTTTTCGTGAGCTTCTCGACATCTACTAACAGCAAAGGTAGATCCAAAGTTTGAACTGTTTTTCCATAGATACGAAGCCATTTCTTATCAGCTACATGGACAAAAGTTCTTTAGCATGGTTTTCTATCTAGTTCAAAGTAAATTTTCTTGCAGAGTGTGCCCGCGTTGAAGACAACCAAAACATAGGCGAAGAGTTTATATAATATTCCATTTTTCGGCTATATCAGCCTTTAAATATTGTTCACAGTTATACATATAATTTTCGCCCTGACATTGATAACATTCCTTCTTGTTCCCTTTAGGTGCTTTATTCGATGAATGTAAAATAGATTTCTGTAAGCCTTTGTCATTCTTCGCCTGTTTAATATTAACAGGGCTGCAATGGTTGCCTTTGCAATCCTTCTTGCCATGAATTTGCCAATATGCAAAATCGTTTGCTGGGCAATACTGCAAGTTGATCACAAGCGAGCGCCGAACCAAAAATATGCTTCTTGTTGCTACGATTCTTTTTATTTTTCTTGGAGACAACCACAACGCCCTCTGTGGGAGGGTTATGGTGTGACACAACGGGATTGGTATGATGGAAAGTAGATGAAGCCGGAGGTTTATTGGCAACTTTTTCCTTCTTCCGCTTTTTGGTGCTAAAATTAGCAGGGGCCTCCACAGATTCGGGAAAAGCGATTTGAAACTTTGTATTTAAGTGCAAGTATAGGCTTTTAAGTTCTTTACTGATTTCGTCTGTTTATTGCCACATATTCATTGCCATAACAGATTCGGCATAATGGTTAACAATTTTATTGGTTGGAATTGGTTGTACCGAGGATAAAATGATTGGGCGTTAAAGGCTCCGGATCATCTATGTTAACGGGTAGATTAGTCAAAGGACGGCTATTTACTATATTTTCAAAGCAAACTCCTTAGGGTTTTGACGTGAGGCGCTTTTTCCTTGAACGTTACGCTCAAAACTCGTTTAGTAGATCTTACCAAGCGTTCCCAGCATCCACCGGAACTGGGATTTGAAGGGCAATTAAACTGCCAATCGAATTCTTTACTTGACATTTCCGATTTAGTGTAATCCCATTATCATTATCTTCTCCAACGAAATTTGTTCCCATGTCCGATCGTATAGTTATAGGAACACCTTTTCTATTAACGGAGTTCCGTATACTGCAACCCATATTTTTTCTTTCCGCCTTCCGATGCTAACCATAACCGGACCAAAGTAGTATAGTCCTAAAAATGAGAAAGGACCTTGAAACGGTGTCATTCTCTCTTTGGACAATTGACCCATCAAAAGAGTGATTGGCTTGGCATTAAGATTCTTATAATACTGACAATTGGACTTTGCTCGAACTACCGCTTTTCGTAGGTTTGTGATCCAGCACTTGCGTCTTATTTCGTTTACAATGGTCTCATCTTTTTGATGATGGTAAGTCTCATGGTACCATTTCACAATTAGTTCGGTGAAGCTATGTCGAGAAGGCAATATTATTGGCTGCCGTTGAGTTAGTGGAATGTTAATGGCATAGTCCAATCTTCCCGCAACTACTAAAACGCCACAAGCATTCAGCTTTGGAGAAAGGGTGTAATTGGAACTACCCTTAGCCACAGATCCTGAATTTTGTAACTCTGCAACCTCTTCTGCGAATGCTTGATTTTGCACTACTTTGCACAACTTAACTTCAGCAAGGAATAACTCATCTGCGGATAATTCTCCTTTCTCTTTGCCTTGAATCTGATTCCGACAATTTGTTACGAATCTCAAATACCATCATAGTGCTCAGCCGATTGCTGAACATCTTCTTTAGCCACTCTTATTAAACTCTTTTGCAACCTCAAAAGGTTATCCAAGTTTGTATATCTATATGCGTTCGATGATTCCCAAAATATGGTTGAGAATACAGGTCACGATTCTGGACTGCCATTGAATTCTGGTAAATCTATAAGTTTTCTTGGATGTATACTTCGGGAGTGCTGATATTGAAATACATTGCTATTATTGTTACCTATACCATGCCCATCAACACCACAAACATTATCAACCCCGTACATACCGACATTTCTGTTTTAACGTTAACAGGTTTCTCCATTGCAACGTTGAAGCAATGACATCCTCCAGCAAATCCGCGACCAAATGCTTCTCCAGAACCGTTAGGAATAGGCGTTGAATAACTCCACACAAATTAAAAAGCAAGCAGCATAAGCGCATGCAAGCTGTGGCCTACCAGTTACCAGTTAAGCGGCGAATTCGTCTGTAGTATCGGTTGTGCGGCGAATGAGAGTGGTGCCCTGAGCACCAGACAAGGAAAGGAAGAGTCAGAGAAAGTCGGCAATATAAGGGAGCAGCGAAGGGCCGCGTACAAAAGGAAATAACGGAACAGCACCGGACTTCGAACCTTGATATTGGTGCCGTACGCAGAGGGCGAAAGGTCGAACGATACAACCGTGGACTTTGGACCAGGAGGCAAGCAGACACCGAGAATTAACGGTAAACAGAGGCCTATATGAGCAGGTCGGATGCTGGAAGCGGGATCAGTCAGTCATCAGTCAATCATCGAGCAGTTATCATCAGTGAATGTTAATACGAGTACCAACGCGATTGAACAACACATCGAATCAACGTCAGCAAGGATCAAACCGTGCGGAGTCAACAGGGATCAAGATCGCTACGTCGAGACGTTTGGGACTTAGAGTTGAAGTCTCCGAATTGAGACAGAGGTAGCTGAGGTCCTTACGGCATCACACGGCTAAGTCCAGGCGCTTTGTCACAACTTCTGTCGCGATTTGAGTTTGGCATCCCACCCGGCGTGTCCGACAGAGTTGAGCAAATAGAGTCCTTTGACAAGGAACCGTGGGCTCGGAAGGGAAGTTGTCTAGAGCGGCGGAGCATATTTCTACACTGAGAATACCAAACCTAGGCCGAGGGTCAACTCGGCGAATAAAGATCCTTGTTTGCTCCTTATTTTTTTTGTGCGTTTTAAGTGATCATTAGGGTGGTCACGTTTTTATAAGTTTGGCGGGACGAACACATACGTCTTCTGAGCTAGCCACTCGATATTCTAAGCGAGCAGATAACCAACAAAATCAGTTCGTTACAACTCCATGAGCGCCAAGAACGTATGCTCCTTTAGTGGGAATCGGATCCCTCCGAACTTATTTAACGTGGCGTGTTCCACACTAAAGGGATTACAACCACGGCACTCGAATATACCCACAAGCTGCCACATCATAAACCCACAAGTGAGTAAATAATGCGCACGCAAGTGAGCACATAGTGCACGTGTCTAGATTAAGCGCCAGACCAACGCCCCGGTCTAGAAGCTATAGCTATGTACATAGCAACCATCCCGGTGTCAATTCGAGTGCTTGCTTGTCGGGCAAACACTCCCCCTTGCTGAGGGGCGAGATCCACCTAAAATCTCTTCTTAGTCGCCTCCTACGACAAGCAATGACGAGCTGTGGCAGTATTCTTCGCCGCTAACCACACAGCAAGGAAGTTGGGCTAAATGCCCCGCCTGCGGTTGAACGCTGCTTCAGCAAACTCCATCGATAGCCGCATCCTATTCTCGTTCTCAAGAATTCCTCCGAACGTCCAGTTTTCGCCAACGCGCCGCACACCGAGTCCATCGAGGTCGCGCAAGTCTGCATATCTCGGACAAGCACATAGATTGTGCTCCCAGTCCTCATTGGGATCGCCACATGAGCATGCGGCAGTATCACTGAGGGCTCTTCTATGCAGAAATGCATTGCACGATCCGTGCCCTGTAAGCAAGAATCCCGTACGCCTCGGGAACCCAAAGTTTGGTTTCCGATAGATGATCCCGACATTTGGTACGAATTTGTTGGTCACCCGTCCTGGTGCACCAACATCGTCCCATCTGTCCTGCCAGTCCAGCAATAGGCAATCATTTATCCGCACCATTCTTTGCTTCCAGCTTAGACCTGTTAGGTCTTCGCCGTAGTTCCAGTCGTACTCCTCCAAAGGGTATCCACGTTTAAGTTTGAATTTGACTGCTAGTTTTATAGCAGCCAAGTCAAACGGGAGAGCTCCAGCAAGCACCTGCAGTGCCAGGGTTGACACTGTTCGGCATTCCGGAAGGCTTCCAAGTAGGATCAGCCTTTGGCAGGCATTTAGCCGCATTTTTGCGACTACTTGCCTTGCCGTGGCGTACCATACCGAGGCACCAAATAGCGCGCATGGCACCATGAGTCCGTCATATATGGTCCGCCTGGCTCGAGGACTGAATCCCCAGTCAGCTCGAAGCACACGCGCCAATGCTCCAACAACTCCAGTCATCCGCTTCTTTAGCAGTACGATGTGCTTGAGAAAACTCATGCGCTCGGTGACTGTGATGCCAAGGTACCGGCAGCTGCTAACGTATGGTAGATTTGCTCCCGCAAATTTTACCAACGGACTCCGGGCAAGAGTGCCCTTCAGCAGCATTATAACCGTCTTACTGGTGGAAACGGCAACGCCAATTTCCGCTCCCCACGTTTCTACGATGGACATCAGTTGCGCTCCTTTTTCCTCTAGATCTCTTCGGTTATTCCCTTCGACGAGTAGCAACAGATCATCCGCGTACGCACTAAAAGTGCAGTACGGCTCAAGGCGCTGTAGCAGTACGTCCAACAGAATGTCCCATATGAATGGGCCACTGATTGACCCCTGCGGGCAACCTTTAGTTACAGAGACATTGACTGTTCCATAACTGCTTTTGATCGTTGCGCCCCGGCCGGAGAAACACAATCTCATTTCTCGGCATCCCAGGGTATCTAGCTGGCGCAGCGCAGCGCTCCATTCGACTATGTCAAATGCTCCTTTGAAGTCCACGAAGATCCCGAGCACGTATACTGCCGGGGAGGCACGAACGCTGCTCTTAACGTGTCTCCAAGCAGCCTCCACATATCGTCCTTGGCGAAAACCGAACTGCCATCTGCATCCTTCCGGAAGAACTTCTTTCACACGATTAACCATGATGGCCTCGAGCACCTTTCCAAAAACTGGAAGCAAGCAGATCCCACGATAGGAAGATGGCTCACATTTATTCTTGTTGGGTCCCTTGAGAAGTGCCACTACACGTGGACACTTCCACTCACTGGGAAAGTACCCCAACCGAATACAGCGGGAAAACAACGCAGTTAGGTGCTCAGGAATGGCGCGCCAGACTGCCTTGCAGATTGTGCTGTTGATGCCATCCATGCCGGGAGAGCGTTTGCTCTTCAGCTTGGCGACACAAGCAGCAATCTCAGCCACTTCAAGGGTCGGTGGGACATCCTGCGGTAAGGCAATCGGTGCATCAGACTCCGCAACTGGGAAAGAAGTTACGAAGGAGCACTCGCGCACAGTCACCCCAATCGGTGACCAGCTCGCCATTTACACGCAGGCACCCAGGGATCGTCTGAATTTTCTCCAACGCAGCGTCTCCAATGGTCCTCCTTAGTTTTCAGGATGAGCTTTTTGCAATCGGCTGAGGCAAGCCGCTCAGTCTCCACAAGGGCGAGCATTCTGTATACGGCGTCGGAGTCTCCTGACTCTACGGCGCCCTGCGCTAAGGTCAGCGGTTCACCAGCCCACTCTTCTCCTCGGTTGTCCAGGTATCCTTCGGCCCAGGGCAAGATCGCACACATCGTGAACAATCTGCCGCAAGGTCGAAACCTGGTCGTCCAACGGCGATTCAAGAAGTTCTTCCGGAATTTCGGCTGCTCTCCTCACTATCTCTTGTTCGAACAACCGCCAACGTGCATTGGAGAAGTTCCAGGACGGCACAGGAGGAACACCCTCAATCGCGTTAGTGGTGGTCAAGGTGGCCTCAACATAAATAATGTTGTGGTCACTTGGCCCCCACTCGTCCACTCTCCATTCATATGTGGCCCACATATTCGCTGCGTTGTTGGCAATTGTCACGTCAATATCGCTGTGGAATCCTCTCATGTTATTGAAAGTGTAAACCTCGCTAGGCTGGTTAAGGGCAATGGCTCCCTTCTCCAGTATCCACTCAGACAGGAGCTCACCCCGGGAGTAGTTTGCGTGTCTCTCAGCAAAGCGAGAGAGTTTGCTAAGCCACATGGGGGATACTGCATTCGCATCCAGTCCAAGGATTGCGGGAGTTCTGCTGGCCTGCAGCAGGAACGCATCCATGTATCTGAGGTACGGCTCTAGCGGAAGACCGAACCGGCAGTATACGGAGCAAAGGAAGAATGAGCCAAAACTCCCTTGCAGCCTCACGCATACGCCAAAATCATTGGTGAGGGGCTCCACTGGCATGCAGATGACATCGTGATGGTCCACAGCAATGGCTGCGTTTCCACTCGGATCCGAAAAGACCCTTTGCCCTGCGGGCAGTCTTTTCAAAAACTCGTCTCCGAGGTACGGTTCCTGTAGCAGTGCGAAAAGGCAATTTGACAGTCGCATTCTGACTAGAGCGTCGGACATCGCAACTTCGCCATGCCCACAGTTTGCTTGGATGAAGCTAAACATTAATGTCTAGCATTCACTTTCGCCAGCTCCGCCGCATACACGGGACAACCCGGCGACAGCATATGATGCCCCGACGGGTAGCCCTTGCATCGGCAATTCCGACAGTCCGTCGGATTTCTGCAGCCTCGCGCACTGTGGCCGGCCTGTCCGCACTGGCGGCACACGTTCTCCTTATAGCGGCACTGCGCAACTTTGTGGTCAAAGCCAACGCATCTGTGGCACGCATATGTACGCACCAGCGCTCGGCAGTTATTGGCAAACCAGCCGATATAGGCCTTGCCTCCGTCCAGGATCTCCAAAGCAATGGCATTCACCTCAAGCGTCACATTTACTGTGGCGCCATCAGCTGCAGTCCACGGCTTCTCCAGGTGCACCGCCTTTTCAAACGCAGCCAAGTCCATCACTTCGGCGAAATTGTTCTTGAAGAGCTCCTTCATAAACTCGGCTGGTGTCGTAGCCGTGTCTACATTGTTCACCACTACTCTAGGTCGCTGCGTAGGGTTCTGTTTCACCTCCAGGCCTACTTCGCCAAACCTCTTGCTTGCGACAACCTTACGAATTTCTCCTGACGAGGGGGTGCGGATTATGGCACCGCCACGCGCAAAGCCTCTCACCTCGTGCAGGCGAACACCGAGCGTAGGGGCAATCTCCTTGCGGACCTTATCCGCAACCTGGCTACCCGTGACACCCGGGTCTTTGCTGACAACAACAGCAAACCAAGTCTCGCGAGGCTTCCTCGGCGCAGGAACCGGAGCAGCGTGCGGCACCGGTAGGCTCGGATACGCAGCCGCATACCCGTTAGGCGGCAAGGAGACCACAGCTAGCGAAACAATGGGCGTAGGAGGTACAAGCGATTGCCGCTTACTCATCTCCTCGAGGACGGCGTTACGCGTTGCCAGCGAAAACACCATCTCCTCGTACCTATTCAGGCTACGCATCATTGCGCTAGCCTGCACGGCGTTCAACTTTGCCGACACAACATTCGTCACGAACTCATCCCTTATTTGAGAAAGCTCGCTCGCGACCCTCGAAGTAGCATCAAGGCGATGCTTTAGTTTCGATTTAGCAGCAGTGGGCGCAGCGGGAACAACAGATTAGCAGCAGGGGCTGCATGTGCAGCACAAGGGGGGGCAACAACAGCTATCAACATCTTCAACAGCTTCAACAGCTGCAGCACTGGTTGCAGCTTTTGCAGCAATACTGGCACCAAAAGCAACGGCGGTAGCCTTGGATGATGACGGCCCCTCAAGCGAGGAAAGCGTCTCCTCCAAGTCCGGTTCAATAAAACCCATCTTACCGCGCCTAGCAGCTACCTTCGCCTGCGAGGCAGACCTCGGCGGCGCCTTAGTTCGCTTGCCTTTAAAGCGACCTCTATTGGCACTGCTTGCCCGACTGCCCGCGCTTATTTCGCTGTCTGACAGCTCCATATTGGCACCTTCTGGAGGGAGCACCGATGCCATCTACCGGACTTTCTCTGACTTTTAATAAGTTTGTACGCTTAACAATAGTCAATACTTGATCCAGCCAGCGAGGTGGCAAACTCTGAAAATATCTCGGACACACAAGTTTGTACACTGTCCAGTGGCCGATAATCGACCCAGTCAACGAGGTGGCATAATCCGAAAATATCCTGGACACACACCAGCTCACAAGCTCACCAGCTCACTAGTTCACTTGCTGACTCCGCACAGACCTTCTCTCTCTACCACGTGGAAAATTTCCAAACGAAAAACTTAAATAATGCACCAAGTTGTTCCCAAATGAGAACCCTTTCAGGCAATTCACTTTTAAGGTCCTTGTTCCGTCTACTTTTCACGTAACCGATTATTTTATATAACATTAAAATGCACCAGCTATCCTGAGGGAAACTATCCTTCAGTAGGGCCAAGATCAGCTGCGTCTCCGTTAGCGCCAAGAATGTGTGCGCCTCCATGCGAGCCGGGATTGCCTGCGACTCCATGAGAGCCAAGATCAGCTGCGCCTCTTGTAGCGCCAAGAATGTGTGCGCCATGTATGACTTGGTTTGCTTGATCACCACTCAGGCTATTAACTCGTGCAGTTAATTCTAATTGACCATCTTTTATGATTTTCATCATGTCCATAATAAAGATTTTGCCACATGGAATAGAGAACAACAACACCAAGTAGAATTAAAACTTCTTTGCTTTCCAGGTATAGTTTTATTTGGCGAAAGACAATAAGCAATTAGTATATAGATGACAAAATATGAAAAAAATTATTAAATTGTGTTGTCGTGCCGCCAATCCCACATATACTGCTTTTCTGATGATGAGCGACGCGATCTCGTGATTCGTTGCTTAAGAAATATCGATAGTGGGCTATTGAGTTGGACATGAGCCATGGCAACAAATTTGAATCATAACGAACCACCAACAGTATGTAAGAACATTGAAAATGTTCCTATATTCTTTACGTTGAATTGTTTCTTGATAACAATTAACTTTATATTTTTAACTTCGGCAAGCTCATATACCCTTGCAGCTATTGCAAAAACGAAATATTCTTGAAAACATTAAAATAATGATTTACTTGCGTATAATGCAGCTTAATTATTTTATAGTTCCTATGGCAGCTATATGATATCGTTTTCCGATTTTAATAAAATTAAAAGCGCAGTTCTGCACTGTCAAATTATTAATAATTCAAAAAGAAAAAGTTACATTAAAAACAAAATGTATATATATTTATTGTTTCTATGGGAGCTATATCTTGGTCCTCAAGAACTAGTGGGATGGTTCGATGGGAGGCTTAGCTGAGGCCACCAGGCGGGTCGCAGGTTGCGGATAGCGAACGGCCTTCTGGGAAGGTTAGTTGTGGATAAGCGCAAGCAAATAATCAACCACGGACAAACAGCGGGTATACCGATGGAGGTATACCGACAAGACGCTTGTTTGGCCGTCTTAACATCGTAGCCTTATACACCCCCTCCCTCACAATTACCTACCTCCATCCTATCCCCCCAAATCTCACCTCGGTGCCGGACTAAGGTGTCATTCGACCCGTGCCGATAGTCAGCCTGGCTGGGGGCCCGAGTTAACAAATAGCCCAGTCGCAAACGGAGGGTTCAGGCAAGTGGCGACCGTCTGTCCTCACTACGCCTTACCCGGGTACGGGGGATATCTGCCCGGGCGGACTATATACTTCTCCGCAACTCGTGGGACCCCATGATGAAGAAGACGAACAATTTAAAAATCCCGCAGGATATCCCTGCAACCGGTGTCGCAAGACACTTTGAGGACCGATCCCTCGACGGCGACAGACCCAAGGCGGCAGCGCACCCGCCTAGGACTCCACCAGCAGCTCAGACGAGGAGACCTGCGCCGCAGGCATTCCCAGCCACAGGCGTGGCCTGCCAGGGTCGAAGGTAAAGTGATACCTTAGGTATCTCATGCAGGGCATGACACCGGAGGAGGCCTTAAAGAAGGCAAAGGAACCGAGGGAGCAGCCGGCAACGGCTGAACACCAGCCGCACACCACCAACTGATACCCCCAAGAGGTCTAGGCACGGCACAGGGCTAGTGAGACGTCCTCACGGGTCCCTTGGCAAGAGGGACCTAGCACATCAGCAGCAGCAGCGGCAGAAAAGGCAAAGTTGCAGGCCAGGAAGATACCTTCCCAGCCCCGCCAAAACAAGCAGCCGACAACCGCCGGAGGACGACCCTCTAGCTCGGCACCACCGGTCATCGGACCCCGTCCGACATAAGCGGAGGCTGCCAAGAAAGCCACTCTTTTCAGGGTGGCCATACTCCCGGAGAGTTTCCCTGCGGCCAGCCTGACCGCAGAGGAACTATCCGGGCTCCAGGAATCGGTCATGGACGAGATGCTTACGTCAGCGTGGAGCGGTCCGGTCGTTTTCAGGGGAATCCACTTTAGGGTGGGTTACCTGATTATGGACTGCCTGAATGAAGGGTCAGCTAAGTGGCTAAAGACTGCCGTACTTCAGCTGCGGACAGTACCCTGTAACGACCCTGTTTTGGGAGGCGGTATAGCTCGCCGTAGCCAGGGTTCGAGAAAGAAATTTATTTCCTCTTTTGATCGGTTTACCTCCCTTTCCCCAAAGAAGAACACAAATCGAACGCTACAGAGTATGGTTATATTTTAATAGTACGATTGATTAAGACTACTTTTTCTAACTATAATTATATCGAGCGTGATACTGCTTGATAAGCGGCATCGGCGCTGCTGAAGGGCCGAATGTGGTACTGCTTGTTGATATCGACGCTGCGGAAGGGCCGAGCATATTGCAGCTCGTTGAGTATCGCACTGCTACGGAAGGGCCGTATGCAGCACTGCTTGATGCTGGCACTGCGCAATGGTTCGAGGAACTGCTTGGCGTTGCCGATGTATGATGGCTGAATGCACTGCTTGTTGTCGACGCTGCGCGGTAGCTGGGTACACTGCTCGGTGTCTGCGCTTCGGACCGCTTACGCACTGCTTGGTGTCGACGTTGCGCGGTGGCTGGGTGCACTGCTTGGTGTCGGCGCTTCGGAAGGGCCGATTGTGCAATAAACCGATATTATTATTACCGGCAATTGATAACTTCGTCGAATAAGTGTGACCGCGTGCTGTTAGCTTTGGGCGCGCGTTTGAATAATAAAAGGCCAGTATTTGGAATGTTCTTTTTAAGTTTTTAATGTGAAAGTTGAATTTTATATATTTATGACGGTGGGTCGTCACACTCCCCCCTCCCCGAGGGGCATTACTTTCCACTGAAACAGTCCGCGTCCTGGTACCGTAAAGGCAGTGTACTGTTTACTGTCTTCGTCCATCGGTCAGTAGCCACTTTTCATATCCAGTGTGTTCCATTCGTGGTTCTGGGTACGCGTCTCGCTCAGAGTGCTCGTTCAGTTGCCTATAGTCTATGCAAAGCCTCCATTCCTTGTTTTTTTTCTCCACGATTACCACTGGCGAACTGTAGGCGGAGTGCGAGGGTTCTATGAGGTTCTGTGCTATGAGTGTTTGTTTATTATTGTTGTGTTTGTTTGTGTCCCGAGTTGTATTGGTACTTCTAGTGCCTCTGTGACCGTTATGTTTGTACCGTCTGCAAGTCTTATGGTTTCGATTACTTGTTTTCTTTTTCCATGTCTGGCTATTCTGCCGATAAAACTCCGTGTGGCTCCTGTGTCAATTGCACCGCGAATTCTTGTGCTGTCTATGATGACTTGTGCTAGTAGACGTCGACCGTTGAACTTTATTGATGTTGCGGGTGTGGTGTGTGCCCTGGGTGCCCGCTCTGATCCCATGGTCGTCTTCCGTTTCCCGTCGTTTCATTCCTGCGGCAGCAATGAATTGTTCGTATTCCATCCTGTCCGCATACCCAGCAAAACAGTCTTGGTTGGCTATTGCATCCACGTGCTATGTGTTCCACTGCTTTGCACCGCGAGCATCTATTGTTCATGTTCCAAGATCTTGTGACGCCTCTGTTAAGTATTGGTTGTGTTTCTTGGGGTCTCCACTAGTTCCTTGGTGGTCTCCAGTAGCTTCCTGGTGGTCTGGTGGCCTGGTGTCCCAAACGAGTTTCCGGTGTTTGTTGCGTTGTCTGCTGTGGTTATTATTATGTCATAACCACTGTTGGAAGTGCTCATAAAGACGGACTGAGTTTTAGTTCTCATTCCAGGTATGTTTTAAAAATAAATTTTAAGGCAATTAGTTCCAATTCTTCTGTCTGATGAATTCTCTGATACTGTTGCCATAGCTTCATAACGGAAGTCATGAAATGGTATCGTAAAATCTACATCTAGCCTTTGCTTCGCAAGTCCAAAAAAGCCAATCCGAGTCGTACGTATTGGTAGTGGGAGATTTTCATTACGAAGGTTATAGTTGTAATCCATTAGCACAATCGTAGAAGACCAACTTGCAGATACTACCAGAGTCGGTGAGTGCCCTTGGGTGCGCAATGCAGAAAGCTCATCATCAAAGAGAGGCAACAGAAAAGAAACTTGCGGAGAGAGGAAGCGTCCGTAAAAAAGTAAGATTTTATAATCCCCCGTTGGCAACCATGCGGAAGTGAGCGGAACTCCAAAAACACCAGTAAGCCATCCAAACGTCGGCCGAAGCACCGATGCAGCGGGAGGTGAAGGGAGCGCAACTCGGAAGAGAGCGCTGTATAAAAGCGGACCCTTTTCAAGTAAGGAGCTTCATAAAGAAAAGGGCAAAGTCATCCGATTTCGTTGTTGTTGCAAATATAGGTACGAAGAGAGTGATAATCAACGCAATCGCTCAGCCATCCACGAGTAAAGCGAAGCAGCGAGGCAACAGGGGATGGATAGAGCGCCAATATGAGGAGCGCACTACTATCATATGCACTGGGTACATCAGAAAAAACAGCCGTCCAGAGCGACTGAGTGTATGAAGCTGCATGATGATGAGAGAGCGAAACTCCGAAAAGAGCTCCGTATTGTTGTTGATACGAAAACAGCTGCGGCTGCGCGCCTTGATTCGAAGAACGATGTAGAGGGCGAGCGGCCTAAGCACCAGCTTATGCATTTGTTGTTGGTGATGAAGTTGAGAACTGCAGTTATAAATGATGCACAAAAGTGAACCGGTAATGACGTCAGAGCCAGTGACGTCGATTACTGGGGGTTTTTTGATGGAAGCTTGGCAGGGGTAGATGTACGCAATGGTTCTCCACCCAATGTGTCCACCACGGTAGACTCCAAGTGCTCTCTCTCCCTGTGGATGAATCGGCTCACCTTAACTGGTTGTGGCCATAAAGCACCGCTGAAGACAGTCTGATAATACTGCTCCGGGACTCCAAGCTTAAAGTTAATGAACTTCAGTGTACTAAGATCTACCTCTATTTTTGTTAATTAATAGCATGATATGCCATCAGAATTTACATTTAACTTGTCAGAAACAAGCTTGCACAGCGCCTCTGGCTTTGTGTTTACAGCGAATTTGCCAATATGCAAAAATCTTTTGCTGGGCAATACTGCAAGTTGGTCACAAGCGAGCGCCGAACCAATAATATGCTTCTTGTTCTTACGATTCGTTTTATTTTTCTTGGAGACAACCATAAAGCCCTCTGTGGGAGGACACAACGGGATTGGTATGATGGAAAGTAGATGAAGCCGGAGGTTTTTTGGCAACATTTTCCTTCTTCCGCTTGTTGGTGTTTACATTAGCCGGGGCCTCCACAGATTCGGGAAAAGCGATTTGAAACTTTGTATTTAAATGCAAGTATAGGCTTTTAAGTTCACGAAGTTCTTTAATGATTTCGTCTGTTTTTGAGTGCGAATCATTGCTCACTACGCAGCTATCACATTGCCATAATGGATTCGGCATATTAGTTAGCAATTTTATTGCCTCTTCAGGCAAATTAACACAAGAAGTGCGGAAAGTGCGGTGACAAAGCGATGAATATCGAACCGCCTCAAAACCGCGAAGATGCGCATGCGTAACGGCAACATTGCACTCAGAGCACTGTAATGGGATCATAACGAAATGAAAAACGCGTCTTCTCGCAACGAAAGCTGATCAGAGACTGGAATTGGTTGTCCCGAGGATAAAATGATTGGGCGTTAAAGGCTCCGGATCATCTATGTTAACGGGTAGATTAGTCAAAGGACGGCTATTTACTATATTTTCAGCCTCAATAAGCAAACTCCTTAGGGTTTTGACGTGAGGGGCTTTCTCCTTGAACGTTACGCTCAAAACTCGTTTAGTAGATCTTACCAAGCGTTCCCAGCATCCACCGGAACTGGAATTTGAAGGGCAATTAAACTGCCAATCGAATGCTTTATTTGACATTTTCGATTAAGTGTTATCCCATTATCATTATCTGCTCCAACGAAATTTGATCCCATGTCCGATCGTATAGTTATAGGAACACCTTTTCTATTAACGGAGTTCCGTATACTGCAACCCATATTTTTTCTTTCCGCCTTCCGATGCTAACCATAACCGGACCAAAGTAGTATAGTCCTAAAAATGAGAAAGGACCTTGAAACGGTGTCATTCTCTCTTTGGACAATTGACCCATCAAAAGAGTGATTGGCTTGGCATTAAGATTCTTATAATACTGACAATTGGACTTTGCTCGAACTACCCGCTTTTCGTAGGTTTGTGATCCAGAACTTGCGTCTTATTTCGTTTACAATGGTCTCATCTTTTGATGATGGTAAGTCTCATGGTACCATTTCACAATTAGTTCGGTGAAGCTATGTCGAGAAGGCAATATTATTGGCTGCCGTTGAGATAGTGGAATGTTAATGGCATAGTCCAATCTTCCCGCAACTACTAAAACGCCACAAGCATTCAGCTTTGGAGAAAGGGTGTAATTGGAACTACCCTCTGCAATCTCTTCTGCGAATGCTTGATTTTGCACTACTTTGCACAACTTAACTTCAGCAAGGAATAACTCATCTGCGGATAATTCTCCTTTCTCTTTGCCTTGAATCTGATTCCGACAATTTATTACGAATCTCAAATACCATCATAGTACTTCGGGAGTGCTGATATTGAAATACATTGCCATTATTGTTACCTATACCATGCCCATCAACACCACAAACATTATCAACCCCGTACATACCGACATTTCTGTTTTAACGTTAACAGGTTTCTCCATTGCAACGTTGAAGCAATGACATCCTTGTTTGCCCGCGCTTATTTCGCTGTCTGACAGCTCCATATTGGCACCTTCTGGAGGGAGCACCGATGCCATCTACCGGACTTTCTCTGACTTTTAATAAGTTTGTACGCTTACCAATAGTCAATACTTGATCCAGCCAGCGAGGTGGCAAACTCTGAAAATATCTCGGACACACAAGTTTGTACACTGTCCAGTGGCCGATAATCGACCCAGTCAACGAGGTGGCATAATCCGAAAATATCCTGGACACACACCAGCTCACAAGCTCACCAGCTCACTAGTTCACTAGTTCACTTGCTGACTCCGCACAGCCCTTCTCTCTCTACCACGTGGAAAATTTCCAAACGAAAAACTTGAAAACTGCACCTAGTTGTTTCCAAATGAGAACCCTTTCAGGCAATTCACTTTTAAGGTCCTTGTTCCGTCTACTTTTCACGTAACCGATTATTTTATATAACATTAAAATGCACCAGCTATCCTGAGGGAAACTATCCTTCAGTAGGGCCAAGATCAGCTGCGTCTCCGTTAGCGCCAAGAATGTGTGCGCCTCCATGCGAGCCGGGATTGCCTGCGACTCCATGAGCGCCAAGATCAGCTGCGCCTCTTGTAGCGCCAAGAATGTGTGCGCCATGTATGACTTGGTTTGCTTGATCACCACTCAGGCTATTAACTTTTATGCTTTTCATCATGTCCATAATAACGATTTTGCCACATGGAATAGAGAACAACAACACCAAGTAGAATTAAAACTTCTTTGCTTTCCAGGTATAGTTTTATTTGGCGAAAGACAATAAGCAATTAGTATATAGATGACAAAATATGAAAAAAATTATTAAATTGTGTTGTCGTGCCGCCAATCCCACATATACTGCTTTTCTGATGATGAGCGACGCGATCTCGTGATTCGTTGCTTAAGAAATATCGATAGTGGGCTATTGAGTTGGACATGAGCCATGGCAACAAATTTGAATCATAACGAACCACCGTATGTAACGTATGTAAGAACATTGAAAATGTTCCTATTTTCTTTACGTTGAATTGTTTCTTGATAACAATTAACTTTATATTTTTAACTTCAGCAAGTTCATATACCCTTGCAGCTATTGCAAAAACGAAATATTCTTGAAAACATTAAAATAATGATTTACTTGCGTATAATGCAGCTTAATTATTTTATAGTTCCTATGGCAGCTATATGATATCGTTTTCCGATTTTAATAAAATTAAAAGCGCAGTTCTGCACTGTCAAATTATTAATAATTCAAAAAGAAAAAGTTACATTAAAAACAAGAATTTATATATATTTATTGTTTCTATGGGAGCTTTATCTTGGTCCTCAAGAACTAGTGGGATGGTTCGAAGGGAGGCTTAGCTGAGGCCACCAGGCGGGTCGCAGGCTGCGGATAGCGAACGGCCTTCTGGGAAGGTTAGTTGTGGATAAGCGCAAGCAAATAATCAACCACGGACAAACAGCGGGTATACCGATGGAGGTATACCGACAAGACGCTTGTTTGGCCGTCTTAACACCGTAGCCTTACACACCCCCTCCCTCACAATTACCTACCTCCATCCTATCCCCCCAAATCTCACCTCGGTGCCGGACTAAGGTGTCATTCGACCCGTGCCGATAGTCAGCCTGGCTGGGGGCCCGAGTTAACAAATAGCCCAGTCGCAAACGGAGGGTTCAGGCAAGTGGCGACCGTCTGTCCTCACTACGCCTTACCCGGGTACGGGGGATCTCTGCCCGGGCGGACTATATACTTCTCCGCAACTCGTGGGACCCCATGATGAAGAAGACGAACAATTTAAAAATCCCGCAGGATATCCCTGCAACCGGTGTCGCAAGACACTTTGAGGACCGATCCCTCGACGGCGACAGACCCAAGGCGGCAGCGCACCCGCCTAGGACTCCACCAGCAGCTCAGGCGAGGAGACCTGCGCCGCAGGCATTCCCAGCCAGAGAGCGTGTGCCAGCAGGAGCTACCCTGTCAGCACGCCCACCTCTCGCGTCTGATAGGTTAAAATCTACCAGATGAAGAAGCAGGACGCTCTTCCTCCCCTAGGACAGCCCGGAGGACTGGACGACCCCAACAGGCGTGGCCTGCCAGGGTCGAAGGTAAAGTGATACCTTAGGTATCTCATGCAGGGCATGACACCGGAGGAGGCCTTAAAGAAGGCAAAGGAACCGAGGGAGCAGCCGGCAACGGCTGAACACCAGCCGCACACCACCAACTGATACCCCCAAGAGGTCTAGGCACGGCACAGGGCTAGTGAGACGTCCTCACGGGTCCCTTGGCAAGAGGGACCTAGCACATCAGCAGCAGCAGCGGCAGAAAAGGCAAAGTTGCAGGCCAGGAAGATACCTTCCCAGCCCCGCCAAAACAAGCAGCCGACAACCGCCGGAGGACGACCCTCTAGCTCGGCACCACCGGTCATCGGACCCCGTCCGACATAAGCGGAGGCTGCCAAGAAAGACACGCTTATCAGGGTGGCCATACTCCCGGAGAGTTTCCCGGCGGCCAGCCTGACCGCAGAGGAACTATCCGGGCTCCAGGAATCGGTCATGGACGAGATGCTTACGTCAGCGTGGAGCGGTCCGGTCGTTTTCAGGGGAATCCACTTTAGGGTGGGTTACCTGATTATGGACTGCCTGGATGAAGGGTCAACTGAGTGGCTAAAGACTGCCGTACCTCAGCTGCGGACGTGGAAGGGAGTACCCTGTAACGACCCTGTTTTGGGAGGCGGTATAGCTCGCCGTGGCCAGGGTTCGAGAAAGAAATTTATTTCCTCTTTTGATCGGTTTACCTCCCTTTCCCCAAAGAAGAACACAAATCGAACGCTACAGAGTATGGTTATATTTTAATAGTACGATTGATTAAGACTACTTTTTCTACTACTACTCGATAAGCGGCATCGGCGCTGCTGAAGGGCCGAATGTGGTACTGCTTGTTGATATCGACGCTGCGGAAAGGCCGAGTATATCGCAGCTCGTTGAGTATCGCACTGCTACGGAAGGGCCGTATGCAGCACTGGTTGATGCTGGCACTGCGCAATGGTTCGAGGAACTGCTTGGCGTTGCCGATTTATGATGGCTGAATGCACTGCTTGTTGTCGACGCTGCGCGGTAGCTGGGTACACTGCTCGGTGTCTGCGCTTCGGACCGCTTACGCACTGCTTGGTGTCGACGTTGCGCGGTGGCTGGGTGCACTGCTTGGTGTCGGCGCTTCGGAAGGGCCGATTGTGCAATAAACCGATATTATTATTACCGGCAATTGATAACTTCGTCGAATAAGTGTGACCGCGTGCTGTTAGCTTTGGGCGCGCGTTTGAATAATAAAAGGCCAGTATTTGGAATGTTCTTTTTAAGTTTTTAATGTGAAAGTTGAATTTTATATATTTATGACGGTGGGTCGTCACACTCCCCCCTCCCCGAGGGGCATTACTTTCCACTGAAACAGTCCGCGTCCTGGTACCGTAAAGGCAGTGTACTGTTTACTGTCTTCGTCCATCGGTCAGTAGCCACTTTTCATATCCAGTGTGTTCCATTCGTGGTTCTGGGTACGCGTCTCGCTCAGAGTGCTCGTTCAGTTGCCTATAGTCTATGCAAAGCCTCCATTCCTTGTTTTTTTTCTCCACGATTACCACTGGCGAACTGTAGGCGGAGTGCGAGGGTTCTATGAGGTTCTGTGCTATGAGTGTTTGTTTATTATTGTTGTGTTTGTTTGTGTCCCGAGTTGTATTGGTACTTCTAGTGCCTCTGTGACCGTTATGTTTGTACCGTCTGCAAGTCTTATGGTTTCGATTACTTGTTTTCTTTTTCCATGTCTGGCTATTCTGCCGATAAAACTCCTTGTGGCTCCTGTGTCAATTGCACCGCGAATTCTTGTGCTGTCTATGATGACTTGTGCTAGTAGACGTCGACCGTTGAACTTTTTTGATGTTGCGGGTGTGGTGTGTGCCCTAGGTGCCCGCTCTGATCCCATGGTCGTCTTCCGTTTCCTGTCGTTTCATTCCTGCGGCAGCAATGAATTGTTCGTATTCCATCCTGTCCGCATACCTAGCAAAACAGTCTTGGTTGGCTATTTCATCCACGTGCTATGTGTCCCACTGCTTTGCACCGCGAGCATCTATTGTTCATGTTCCAAGATCTTGTGACGCCTCTATTAAGTATTGGTTGTGTTTCTTGGGGTCTCCACTGGTTCCTTGGTGGTCTCCAGTAACTTCCTGGTGGTCTGGTGGCCTGGTGTCCCAAACGAGTTTCCGGTGTTGGTTGCGTTGTCTGCTGTGCTGTGTGCCCATGTGGTTGTAGTGCCTCGAATTCCTCGGCTAGTCGGAGGTATTCCGCTAGGGTTTGGCATTCTCCACGTTTAGCATATCGCTTGAACTCCACTCGACTGTTTCGGTACACCCACTCCAGTTTTATTTCTTCTGTGAGCGTAGTGAATCGCATGATTTTCCTGAGTTCTAGCGCATATTCCTTCGCTGGCTTGTTCTCACCCTGGTGTCTATGTGTGATGCTTTCCATAGCTTTCTCCTCATGATCCGCTGGCCTGTAATACTCTAGGAATTCTTTCCGGAAGGTGCTCCATGACGGCATCGGGTTTGGGTGGGTGTGCCACCAATCCAAGACACAACCTCTGAGAAGTATTACCATTGCCCCTGCTGCATGATCTAGATCTATACCGTATGCCGTCCTTCGACAAAATCCGTCGGGTTCGGCACTTGCAGGCATTTATGTTTTTCCTCGATGTGTTCCTCTGTGTCGGTTGTCCCACTAATGCCTTTCGGTTGGTTTCCTGTTCCGTAAGGTGCTGGTGATGGGCTTCTTGCGTGTTTCTGAGCCAGTTCTAAAAGGCGTTTGATAGTTTCCTCGCCGTGGTTGCCGTTCTTTATAAAATCTGACATTTGTCTTCGCATGTCCTCGCACAGTGTTTCTGGTTTGACCTCGAATTCTATTAGGTAGGCTTCCAGTTGGGCTTTATTGGCATTGCTTATCCAGCCTCGAGTTAACTTGTCTGCCATTGTATTATTTTGTGTTGTGTTGAGGAAGAGGGTAAACGATCATTGGTGTTTCTATTTGAGGATACTGTCTTTTTGTGTTCAATTTGCTCGGGCACCACTGTAACGACCCTGTTTTGGGATGCGGTATAGCTCGCCGTGGCCAGGGCTCGAGACAGATATTTTATTTACCTCCCTTTCCCCAAAGAAGAACACAAATCAAACGCTACAGAGTATGGTTATATTTTAATAGTACGATTGATTTAGACTACGTTTTCTAACTATAATTATAACGAGAGTGATACTGCTTGATAAGTGGCGTCGGCGCTGCTGAAGGACCGAATGTGGTACTGCTTGTTGATATCGACGCTGCGAAAGGGCCGAGTATATTGCAGCTCTTTGAGTATCGCACTGCTTTGAGTGTGGGATCGGCGCTACGGAAGGGTCGTATGTAGCACTGCTTTATGCTGGCACTGCGCAATGGTTCGAGGAACTGCTTGGCTTTGCAGCTGTGTAATGGCTGGATGAACTGCTTGACGTCGGCGATTCGGAAAGACCGATTGTGCACTGCTTGGTGTCGTCGTGTCTCGTCGTTCTAGTACGTCGGGTTCGTAGTGTTCTGGGTCGTTATAGAGGAACGAACTACTTGGATTTTCTAGTGGGATGTGGGAATGTAGGGCATCGTTAGTCTCGACCTGCCATTTTATTCCGTATCGTTTCCGGGTCGGAAGCCGGAAACGTGACTTCTGGTAGGAACTCACTGAGATGGGCCGGGCTCAGCGATCACGGCCGGGCCTGGGTGTGTATTCCAAAACCACACCGGGCGCCGGTGATCCTCACCAGGTCGTAGAGCCGATTTCAAATTGAACTCATACGGATCCACCACCACTACCAAGACTTACTACCAGTAACAGTTACCCGGGTATTCCTCCAAGTTTTTGTTTCCTCGAGAATCGTCGGAACGCAAGTGACTGGTCTGGGGCTGTGTCTCCGCTTATATAGGCGCTGCTTAGTGTGACCAGATCGGACGATGATGATAGTCCCGCTTTTGGTAATCGGGTTTATTGGGCGATGATTATCGGCAATCGATAACTTCGTCGAATAAGTGTGACCGGGTGCTGTTGGCTTTGGGCGCGCGTTGAATAATAAAAGGCCAGTATTTGGAATGTTCATTTTAAGTTTTAATGTGAAAGTTGAATTTTATATATTTGTGACGGTGGGTCGTCACAACCCCTAGAAAGCCGCACGGAAGCAGACATCCCGGCAGCTTACAACGCCACGTTGTTCTGCCCGAGGAGCTCAGACCGGACCAATGAGGAGATACTAGCCTTCATTGGTTTCCAAAACCGTGTCGAGACGGACGCCTGGAATGTCATCTCCAGGAAGAACGACGGAGCTGGTGCACTCCTGGTCGTAGGGATGGACCAGACCGGAAGGGATGAGATAGTGGAGCGTGACCACAAGCTCATCTTCCGGTTTGGCCACGTCAACGTGAGCGGTCTGAAAAAGACTAAGAAAGCTCCGGGAGAGACGTCCAGTGACGACATCTGTGAGGCTGTCGAGGATACCAGCGAACCACTAAATTTGGTGCCGATGTCGCAGAGTGGGGAGCAGGACGGACAATCCATCACTAGCATGGACATTGGGGACGACCAAGGGGATGGACACCCTATGTCATTCCTGGAGCTAGCCCAGGAGCTCCTCCTGGATGACAGCTGCGAGGAGGCTGAGGTTACCGTGATAGACGGTGGTGGAGAGACTTGCTCTCTCTCTTCACCAGAAATCACGGATCACCAAACCTCAGAGTGATGGCTGCAACAAGCAGCACTCGGCTAGCCCAGATAAACATCCATCGGGTCAAAACAGCAGCTGCTGTCTTGGCGAGGATGTTCACCTCCCAACACCTCGGGCTAGCCCTTGTACAGGAGCCATGGTGGCACCATGGCATAAAAGGCCTGTACACGAAAGGCACTAAGGTAATATGCGATCCAGGAGGATTACCTCCCAGATCATGCATCGTTATAAGGAAAGATATCAATCACAGTATCTACTCAGAGTTCATGAGCAGAGACTGCGTCGGCGTAGCCATCAATGGCACAGGAGCTGCACCGAAGCTAGCAGTAGCCTCCGCCTACTTTGCCGGGGAGGAGGCCAGTCCCCCGCCAGGAATACCCGGGCTCGTGGACCACTGCCGGACGAACAAGATCCCCCTCATCATAGGATGTGATGCCAACGTGCATCATGTGATCTGGGGCAGCACGGATGTCAACAACAGAGGTGAGCAATTACTAGAATTTATTTTAAACAATAACCTAGAGATCTGTAATGTCGGCGCCAGGCCGACATTTGTTACTAGGGTACGGGAAGAGGTGCTAGACATAACTCTGGCACCAATTCATTTAAACCCCACATTAGAAACTGCCATGTGTCACCAGAAGAATCCATGTCCGACCACAGGACAATTTTGTTTGAGGTAGCCTTCAATACAATAAGATGTAACCCTAAAAGAAACCCCAGGAAAACAAACTGGGACAAATTCAGGTCAACTCTAGAGCTCAATTTTTCCAACGAACCGTCAGGATACCCTAGACATCCCATGGAATTAGATAGAGCGGTAGACAACCTAGGTCACGAAATAGTGAATGCCTTTGAAGACAGTTGTCCTCTAGACAGACAGAAGCGGGAAACAGACGCACCATGGTGGTATGCTAGTCTTGAACGACTACGATTAACCACTCGGAAGCTCTTCAACAAACCAAAAACTGATAGGAACTGGTTACTATACAGGCAAAGCCTGACAACAAAGAGATCAGGAAAGCCAAACGGAAAAACTATAGGAACTTTTGTGAGGCAATAAGTAACGTCAACGAGGGCGCGAGACTGCACAAGGCATTAGCTAAAAGTGCAACGGATAGTAATTTAGCCCTGAGGAAAGGGAATAACACCTTCACCTCCACGGATCGGGAGAAATTAGAATTGCTGTTTGACACGCATTTCCCGGGAAGTACTCCCATTATGGGAAACATAATGCGTGAACAACATAGAACACCTAGTACAGTAGCTAGTGACTGGGCAGCAGCGAAGTCTATAGTTACGCCCGAGAAACTCAAATGAGCTATTGGAACCTTCCAACCATTTAAATCACCGGGATTAGACATGATCTCTCCATCTTTCTTACAGCAGGGGCAGGAACTACTCCTAACCCGCCTAAGAAGACTAATGGTGAGCAGCCTAGCCCTTGGGTACATCCCAAGTGCATGGTGCAGCGCTAGGGTGGTCTTCATTCCCAAGATCGGGAAGAAAGACATCACCAGCCCAAAGTCCTTCAGACCTATCAGCTTAACTTCGTTTTGTCTTAAAACGTTGGAGAAAATGGTAGACTACAGTATCAGAAGAACAGCTCTCAGAGACTGTCCGCTGAAAAACACACAGCATGCATACAGAGCAGGCCGTTCAACAGACACTGCACTTTATCAACTATGTCGCATCCTAGAAGGGGCAATTGACAGCAAAGAAATAGTTATCTGTGCCTTTCTAGACATAGAGGGAGCCTTCGACAACACATCACATGATGCGGTTCGAGCTGCCCTATCCAGAAGGAACATAGATGTTACTACGAGCAAATGGATTGGCAACCAACTTGAATCCAGGCAATCAACATGTACACTGGGCTCGGATAGCGTGACAATTGCAACAAGCAGAGGCTGACCGCAAGGAGGAGTACTCTCCCCTTTGCTATGGAGTCTGCTAGTAGAGGAGCTTCTCAGCAAACTTGCTGCAAAATGAATCCTCACTTACGGAGCACTTGCATGGGGTAAACGAGCTAAGCTCACCAGCATGCAAAACCAGCTAGGAAAGTTGCAAAGACTTGCCTGCGTATGCATGACAGGGGCAATGAGGACCTGTCCTACAACTGCCTTAGAAATTCTGATGGAGCTAACACCACTCCACTGAGTAATTGAAATTCAACGCAAAGCTACACTCCTGAGAATAAGCACTGAGGGCACAGGTAGTGGTTTCATTCTAAATAACAGGGATGCGACTAATCTGTTAGGTGAGGTGCCCCTAATACTCCACCCTAGGGATGAAATGACAGCCGAATTAATCTTCGAGCAGAACTTCACAGCATACCTGGGCAATAAGAAAGACTGGACCACTTTGTCTGAAGTGCACCCTATGGCTAAACACACCATAGCACGGTTCACAGATGGATCCCTGACACAACAAGGCACGGGCCTTGGAGTGGTAGGGCCTCGCATAAAAAACCACGAATCCCCTGGCCAATATACCATCATATTCCAGGCTGAGGTATGTGCCATTGGACGTTGTGCAGAGCTCAACATACAGCGTGGATAAAGGGAAAAGGACATATCGATCCTTTCGGACAGCCGAGCAGCAATCACTGCTTTACATAGTAACAAAATCACCTCGAAGCTAGTCGTAGAGGTGAAGAGTAAGCTAATATATTGGGCAGCCGAAACAGGCTGGCCCTCAGATGGATTCCGGGACATAAGGATATATCCGGAAATGAACTTGCCGATAAAATGGCAAAACTAGGAGCCGAACAGACCCTGATAGGACCAGAGCCCTACTGTGGCATAGGTAGGCACACTATAAAGGTATACCTTAGTAAAGAGGAAGGCGCCTTGAACACTGGAGGAATACCCCAGGCCTAAGGCAAGCCAAAACTCAAATAAATAACTATAACAAGAAGAGGTTCAAGGAACTTATTCAACTAGGGAAAAATTCACTTAGGATCGTTACAGGATTACTAACCGGGCACTATAGACTGAAAAGACACCTAGGTAAGATGGGAATAACCAGCAGTAGAACTTGCAGACTCTGCGACATGAGAACGAAACCTCTAAACACATCATCGCAGACTGTCCAGCATTAGCAAGTATAAGATGTAAAATCTTAGGAACGAGATCTCTTACACCTGAGCTCTTAGGAAGAATCAACCCATTAAAACTCCTCGACTTTATTCGAGGAAGTGGGTTGATATCTGAGCTGTAGGCTCTGAATGACGGTACAATAGATCTTATAGGTCGCGGTACACTAAACACCCCGATACTAATAATAATAATAATAATGGGATCTATATGATATAGTCGTCCGATTTGGTGAAATTAAAACCGTAATTCTGAAATATTTGACCATAAAAAAACAGCAAAGTTATAATTTTTTTCCGATTGTTCCTATTGGAGCTATATGATATAGTCGTCCGATTTTGATGAAGTTTAAACCGTAATTCTGAAATATTTAATATATACTAAATGTCGAAGAACTAAAAAAAAAAATTAAAAAACACCAAAGTTATAATTTTTTTTTATTTTTTTTTCGATTGTTACTATGGGAGCTTTATGCTATAGTCGTCCGATCCGGCTCGTTCCGACTTATGTACTGCCTGCAATAGAAATACAACTTTTGGAAAAGTTTCATGCAGATAGCTTAAAAACTGAGAGACTAGTTTGCGTAGAAACGGACGGACAGACGGTCGGACAGACGGACATGGCTAGATCAACTCTCCTAGTGATGCTGATCGAGAATATATTTTATAGGGTCGGAAATTTCTCCTCCACTGCGTTGCAAGCTTCTGACTGATATTATAATACCTTCTGCAAGGGTTTAATTAAAACAACTTTGCGTTAAAACATTAAGAACAAGCCATGGCGGAGTTACATGAGAGTAAAATGAAAAAGATCAATTTAACGACGAAGAACAGTTAAAGACATGAAAAACCTGAGAAAAATCTAAATGTGTTGAAAAATTTGCCGACGTTAAAAGTAAAACGCATTTAAAAACTTAAGTCTGTGCATGTGCAGTTAAAAAAAAAAACACAAAAAGATGATGAGATTTACGCACTAGATAGAGAAAAAATCTACTCGAACATGTGTTGGCAAAATAAACGATGAAATTCGCAAAAGTCTGCGTCTGGAAAGTAATATAAATACATATTTGCAATGGTGGACTCATTCACGAAGTTTATATGGCTTTTTCCAACAAAGACCACAAGCTGCGAGGAAACACTGAGGAAGCTCGAAATTTGGTCCGAAATTTTGGCAACCCAGTGCGTATTTGTCTCCGACAGAGGCTCCGCCTTCACAGGCAACTTGTTTGCAGAGCACATGAAGGAAAGCGGTATTGATCACGTTTCGAGCACAACGGGAGTTCCCAGAGGAAATGGGCAGTTAGATAGGGTAAATCGCACAATTTTATTGATAATCTCCAAGATTTCGGCAGAGGATCCCGTCACCGTTCGAGTTAATGTTTGGCGCGAAGATGAACAATAAGCCCAGCGATCATATAATACAGCCTTTAGAGGAGGAGTTATATTTATACTTTAATGAGAAGCGGCATCAACTCAGGCAAGAGGCAAAGGCCAATATTCAGCGGGCACAGGATTCATACAAAAAGAATTTTGATCTGGAGCGGAAACCAGAATTATTTATCAAGTTGTAGACTTTGTTGCTATACGCCGGACACAGTTCATCGCAGGAAAGAAACTGGCTGGAGAATACTTGGGCCCGTATGAAGTTTCTAAAGTGAAGAGAAATGGGCGATACGATATTCGGAAGGCAGCTGATGTAGAAGACCCATCCAACACTTCAACCAGTTGTGACTACATGAAGATGTGGCGTTACGTGAGGGTTAACGAGGATGCTTGGTCATCTAGGACAGACGATTAATCAGGAAGGGCCGAATGTAAGATTGTGAAGTAACATAAGCGGAATATCAGCAGAGAAGCAGCAGGATAAGCACCATATCAGCAGTGTAGCAGCAGGATAAGCAATACATCAGCAGAAAAGCAGAAAGCAGTAGTGCAGTAAAGCAGCAGCAGAGATGTATAGAATACGTTATGGATTTTTTTGATGATAGAAGAATGGGAAGTTCTAGAAAGGGGAATTCAGCAGAAGCAGAGAGAAAAAGTGACGCCGTAGGAAAAAAGCCGACAAAGTCAAACATTTTGTATCTTTTGCATATTTACTTTACATAATAATAATAAAATGCAAGTTGAGATTAACCTTCTCAGCTCACATATATACATTATAGGGTCGGCAATGTTTCCTTCACTGCGTTGCAAACTTCTGACTGAAATTATAATACCCTCTGCAAGGGTATAAAAATAGGTTTTATATTGATTTCTTAAAATTAAATGTTTTGGCAGTTATATTTTTTTTTACCTGCCTTCCAAAAAATGTTCTAATCAGACCAGCTCAGATTTACAATTTTGTAGTGTATTTATTTAACTGCAGTTGTCTTTCGTCCTGTCGTCCGGGTTCCGGGGCCTTTTTGACTCGGTCGGTGCCGGTGCTGGTCCTTGTACAGGCTTTTGTTGAAGATTTTGATTTTTGATTCGGCATCTGAAGTCCAGGGCCTTTTGGACTCGGGCGGTGCCATTGCTCGTTTTTTCACAAGCTTTGTATTTTATTTTTTTTCTGTGCTATAGTGTGTGAGGAGTCTTAAAACTCCCACAAATTCCGAGGCAGGAGAGCTGTGGACTAACGGTACCACGCTGGACATTGGACCCTCACACGGCAAGGGCAACAGGGTCGAACGGTAAATTGGCGGACTTCGGACCCGCACAAAGAGGACGCACCGTGAACTAACGGTGCGGCAGTGGACCTTGGACCCGATCACGCGAGCTGGGAAAGGGAAATAACGGGACCATCACAGGCTATAAAAGGCGGCGTAAGCGCAGCACAGAGGAAGTAATAGTGCGAGAATCAAAGCGAGTGCGTGTACGCGAGACCAGTAGAAAGAATAATCAAGTGCCGAGTACCAGGATCAAGATCTACAAAGCTGAGGCTTTAACGCTGAGATCCAACGGGTGCTAGGTCGTGGTTAAATCGAGCTCAGGGAGTCCTTGCGTGGAGTCTGCGGTAAAGGTGGCTGGGCGAAGAGGTCGAACCGAGTTCAACCTGCTAGGCGATACACCTTGCCGACACAATCCGGACCGACTTAGGGAGCCTGCGATAAAGGTGGCTAGGCGAAAAGGCTGAACCTTGTTCTACCTGCTAGTCGAAACACCTTGCCGGTCCCGACGGTGAGGTTCACATAACATCCAGAGTCTCGAAGGAGCCGTCACCAGCAAGCAGTCGTCGACGAGGAGCGACGCCGCGAAGGACAGCGACGAGGAGCGACGCCGCAGAGGACGACGACGAGGAGCAGTCAGCAGCTGAAGAGCCGCGAGGCTTGTAGAAGGAGACGAATAAAGACAGTTACGAGCCCAACAGAACTCTGGCGTTATTCTTTGGTCAAAGGCAATCACCCAATATAAATTTGGTGGAACGAACCCATAACCTCTCTGAGCTAGCCGCCCGTTACGGTAGCGAGCGAGAATACAGAGAAATCAGGTCGTTACATCTGGCGCCCATCGTGTGATTGCCCTGACCAAGAGAACAAAAGATCAAAGATGGGAAAGTCCTGGATTTATAATCTCAGGAAGGAGGACTTCGCCGAGGTGAGCAATGTTCTGGGAATAGAACTCGAGGGCTCGGTAGAGGCGATGAGGAAGACCCTGGCAGAGACGGTTGACCGCATAACAGAAGACCCGGTAGTGGCAGAGTTAGTGGCAGGTCTGGAGGTCAAATTCCGGAAGCTGCCGATGCCAAAATTCAAACTAACAGCCGCAGATGCCGAAGGCCTTATAGCAAGCCTGGATATTCAGAGCATGGCAAGCGACGGCAGGCAGCGAGAAGGCAGCCGCGGTATGACGGCAACGACAAGCCACTGGAGTTCCTGGAGCAGGTGGAGTGGTCAGCCGTGACATATGGTCTGGATATAAACCAGATGCCACGAGCAATGCCGGAGCTGCTGCAGGGCAGAGCCCTAAAGTGGTTCATAGCCAACAACCGGCAGTGGGACAACTGGGGGGACTTCATATTCAGCTTCCAAGGATATTTCCTTCCTCGAGGCTATATGGAGAAGCTAGCGGAGCAGGTCAGGCAGCGGAGGCAGACATACGGGGAAAAATTTAAAGATTACATGGTGGACATGCAGACGATGATGCGGCCTCTGGGAATGTCCGCCAAAGAAGTCCTGAACAGGATAAAGGAGAACAGCACCCCGGCCCTCCGAATGTTTATCCGGCCGTACGAGTGTCGGCACCTAGACACCCTGATGGCGCTAGCAGACGAGCTCGAGGAGCTGGAGGAGCAACGGGAGAAGTTTGAAATGGAAAACCACTCCCAGAGGACACAGAACCGCCCAGTGCCAAGGCCAAGGGCAGATCAGGGGATCACCATGAAGGACGATCAGCCGGTCAAACAGCGGTACTATCCGAAAAATCCAAAATGCAGGGCGAGATCAACGCCAAAGGGGACGAGCTACTTGAAAAGGGCTGCATCGAACCGTCAAGGAGTCCGTACAGCTCACCAATAGTCATGGTGAGAAAGAAGAACGGGAAATGGAGGCAAAGTGTGGATTTCAGGCAGATCAACGCAAAGTCCGTGAAGGATGCATATCCAATGCCGATGATCAACTACATCCTGGACCAACTCCGTGAAGCTAAATACATTAGCAGCCTCGACTTAAAGGACGGGTACTGGCAGATACCGTTGGAGGCAGCCAGCAGGCAGTACACCGCATTCACAGTGCCAGGGAAAGTTTCAATAGAAAGTTATGCCTTTCGGTTTACACTCGGCATCAGCAACATTCCAGCGGGCGTTAGACCAGGTAATTGGACCCGAAATGATGCCGCACGCTTTCGCGTATCAGGATGATATAATCGTCATCGGACGGACACTAGAGGAGCACATGCGGAACCTAAAGGAAGTATTCAGAAGACTGCGAGCGGCGAACCTGAAAGTAAACGCCGATAAGTGTAAATTCTTCAGGAAGGAACTTCAATACTTAGGGCATCGCATTACAGACCAAGGCATCGGGACGGATCCGGAAAAGGTATCAGCGATTGCATTGCTAAAACCACCGGCAACTGCCAAAGAACTGCGGCAGTATTTGGGAGTGGCGTCGTGGTACAGGCGTTTTGTGCCAGATTTTGCCACACTAGTGCATCCGCTGAACGCCCTTCTCCGAAAGGGTGTCAAATGGGAATGGACCGACGACCACCAGCAGGTCTTTAAAGCTGTCAAGGCAAGGTTGGTCGCCGACCCAATTTTGGCATGCCCGGATTTTACAAAGCCGTTTGTGCTGCAGACCGATGCCAGCGATTATGGGCTGGGTGCCATTCTCACTCAAAATTCCGACCAGGGTGAGCGGGTGATCTCCTATTCCAGCCGGACCCTAAACGAGTCGGAAAAGAATTACTCGGCCACTGAAAAGGAATGTTTAGCAATCGTGTGGGCCATAAGTAAATTAAAGCCATACCTGGAGGGATATCACTTCAAAGTGATAACAGATCACATGGCCCTGAAGTGGTTGAATAGCATCGAGAGCCCAACCGGAAGAATCGCGCGGTGGGCACTGGAGCTCCAGCAATACGACTTCGAAATCACATACAGGAAAGGACAGCTGAATATTGTGGCGGACGCACTGTCGCGGCAGCCCTTACCTGAAACCTGCCGAAGGTTGAAAACGATGTCACCTGGTCAGTCCAGCAGAACAAGCCGAATGTAGCTGGATAAGGGACATAAGGGCCAAGATAGCACAGAACCCCCAAAAATATCCGGACTATTTAGTGGAGGCTGACCGGCTGTACCGGCACATTCCTCACAGAGCAGGCAACGAGGATGTGGTCGCCTGGAAGCTATTCGTACCAAGCGGGTCAAGGCAGCGAGTCATGGCCTGAGAACCACGATACGCCGACGGCCGGACACATGGGCAGCCGGAAGACGATCGCGAGGGTGGCAGCGAGGTATTATTGGCCGGGCATGCACCGCGACATTAGGAAGCACGTGCGGAACTGGTGAGAGCTGCCTCAGGTACAAGCCCAGTCAGCTCCAGGCAGCCGGAAAAATGCTCACACAGATCTCAGAGGAGCCCTGGGCCACAGTATGCGCCGATTTCGTTGGGCCGCTTCCTCGGTCGAAACACGGGAACTCGATGCTACTAGTGCTCGTAGATCGGTTCTCGAAGTGGACGGAAATAGTGCCAATGCGTAGGGCTACCACAGGAGACGCTGGAAAAGGCAATCCGGGAAATGATTGTCTCAAGGTACGGCGTGCCGAAGGTCTTAATCACCGATAACGGGGTGCAGTTCACGAGCAGGGCGTTTCAAGCGGTTCCTGACAGAGTTGGGAGTGCGGCACCAGTTCACAGCCCCGTACACACCACAAGAAAATCCCACGGAGAGGGCCAATAGAACTGTAAAAACAATGATCGCCCAGTTTGCCGGACAAGACCAGAGAACCTGGGATGAGAAATGGCCAGAATTGCAGCTGGCCGTGAACTCTAGTGTATCCGAGTCCACAGGGTATTCGCCGGCATTCGTCACGCAAGGTAGAGAGCCCAGGTTACCGAGCGCGTTGTTTGATGAAGAAACCACCGGCACAGGAAGGGAAACCCAGACCCCATCGGAGAATGCAAAAAAAAATAAACGAAATCGTCGAGCTGGTCAGACGGAACATGGAGAAGGCGGCGCAGGATCAGGCGCGCCACTACAATCTCCGGAGGCGCCCTTGGAAACCACAGATTGGAGACACGGTATGGGCCTAGGAGCACCATCTATCCAAGGCAGCAGAAGGATTCGCGGCGAAACTGGCCCCCAGATACGAGGGACCGTTTAAAATAATTAATTTCGATTCTCCGGTTATTTGCATGGTCTTCCGCCGGCTGAGCCGGGCGACGGCAGGGCTCGGGAGGATCTGCCTAGGGAAGATACCACCGTCGGGCAATCCCAAGGAGTGGGCTCGCATCTTGGAGGCGCGGGCGGTCACTGTCCGCCAATGGGAGGCCCGGAGGGCGGCGAGGAGTGCAGCAGTCGCCGCGTGGCAGCAGAGGCTGAGGGACGCCGAGGCCGAGGAGGCCGCACTGTGGGCGCCGCCGCAGGAGCAGCCACAGCCGCCGCAGGAGCAGCCACAGCCGTCGCAGGGGCAGCCGCCGCCGCCGCAGGGGCAGCCGCAGCCGCCGCAGGGGCAGCCGCCGCAGGGGCAGCCGCCGCAGGGGCAGCCGCCGCAGGGGCAGCCGCAGGAGCAGCCGCAGCCGCCGCAGGAGCAGCCGCAGCCGGCGCTGTCGGCACCGCAGTCGCCATCGGCAGCGCAGCCGCCGTCGGCAATGCAGCCGCCGCTACCGCCACCACGTGCGCCGACGCCACCATCACCAAAACCATCGTCGCCGCCGAGGCAGCAGGAGTGGAGTGAACCCGCGCGAGCCGGGGGCCAAGTCGGCGAAACGCGTCGCAGAGACGGCCGATCGCGAGGCCCAGGAGGGGCTGGAGAAGGGGCCATGGGAGTGGCCATCACCGCCGGAGACGTCGCGGGACGCGGCGCCACCCCCGAAGCTGGCGCGGCAGACTTCGTGCCCGGAGCCGCGAGCCCCACCGGCGAGGCCGACGCTGCGGAGGCAGCAGTCGGAGGGCGCGGAACCATGGTCGGAGGTTCCGGAGGCGGAGTGGCCGGCGCGGGTGGCCGAAGAAGCGCGACGGCAGCGAGGGAAGCACAGGAAGGCCAGGTTGGCCAAGCTCGTGCTGCACGGGGAACAGCGCTACCGAGTGAAGGTAGCAGGGGGCCGGGTGTGGGTGTTTAGGGCCCAATAAATCGGATCCCAGCATTATGCCCAGCAGTTGTTATTTGAGTAGGGTATCACAACACAGCACAACACAGAAAAAA